>NC_056731.1:1897189951-1897489951 GCF_019279795.1 Protopterus annectens | reverse complement strand
CAGGTACAGGAGAACCAAATCCTTCGGTGTTGGAGAGGTCCAGGATAAAAGACCCACTACTACTCTGTTCCCAAATATTTTGTCCACTAGTATAGTTCTAAGTAAAAAAGAAACAAAGTTCTTCAAATTGCAAATAAGGTTATTACCATATAAAAGGGCTGATGTGGTTTCCTTAGCTAAAGCTGCTTTACAGTCAGTTAACCTCAGAGACTATGCTCCTATTCAGAAATGACTGTGGGGCTACCTTCTGTAGAGGTCAGTCTGTGGCTATAGATTCTGATCAGGACTCTGATCCAGACAGTAATGAACACTCTTGAGTCTGTCCAGTCTGATTCTTTGTAATGTAAACAATTCAAAAACCTAAGTAGGTGTTCACCTTTCTGTAAATGCTAGTTAGGTCTAGAGATGGATTTCACTGGAAGCCATCTAGAGCACCAAAAATTGGCCAAGTTTATGAACTTACTGAGGATGAGATTTCAAATGTGTTGTCTGGTACTTGTCTGTTAATCGCCTTAGATGTCTGTAAAATTTCAGATAAAATCCATTTGGCTAGTGAACCTGTTCCTAAAAAGGGTATGGGGAAGTTTATTTTGCAATGTGCTTTACAGATTAGATGACTTTGTTGCATTTTTTGCCTGCTGAAGAGAAGTGTTAAATGAATGAGATTTTCTCTAGTTTCAAACATGCTTGAGAAGTGTCTTGAAAGGTACAAATACAATTTCTAGAAATGCATCTGCTTCTCTGGTATTGAGAACATATGCTTGGTTACATAACCTGTTTTTTTTCTGAAGATTTAAAACATGAGATTTTGAATCTTTATTTAAGTTCTGAATTTGTGTTTTGTCCTGCTGCTACCCAGATTCTTAATCAATGGGATGACAGAGGTAGAGTGATGCATGAGCTATCTAGAATATCTCATATTCTCAGGTTCACCATGGACAAGGTGCCAAACTTCAAAGGATAGAACAAACAAAGTTCCCAGCCTAACTATAGCCAGAGTACCAAGAGGAAGTGGCAGGAAGATAATGCTTGCAAACCAAATAAAAGGGATTCCTTTCTCAGAAAGGATTAATTCCCTGCTAAGGAGTGACTGTGCTGAGACACAGGCATCCCATCCCTTCCTCTGCTTTCTCCTTCCCCCTTCTCCCAGGCTTTCACTCAACCCAGCAGCCTGGCCACAGATGGTCTCAGATAAATTGGTACTGAGAATAATTCAGAGTGGATACTCTTGGCAATAAACAGAAAATCTTGCTGCCTTCCAGGTTATCTACCTGCACATTACAGACACATCTGTTCTCTCCTGTACTTCTTTACATGTTGCAAGCAGAGGTTATAGAACCAGTTCCTGTACCAGAAACGGGAAAATGATTATATTCCAGGTTCTTTTTTCGTACCCAAAAAGGTGCTATTGTGGAAACCAGTCTCAGCTTTGTCTTACCTAAGTACCTTTCTGAAAGTACCCAAATTCAAAATGCTCACCCTGTAAACACTCCTATCCCTACTTCCGGACTACTGTTTCATGGTGACTTATCTGAAAGAAGCTTATCATTGCAATCCAATTGCTCCTAACTTCAAGAAGTATCCAAGATTTGCTCTGTCTGGCTCACATTATCAGTTATCGGCATTACTCTTTTGGCTGTCTGTTGCAACTGTAATATTCAGTGATTGCCTGGTTTAATGAGTTGTTTACTACAGAACCCAGGGCATCCACATTTTCCCTTACTTAGATGAGTTGCTGATTTCTGTAGGGTCTGTTTTCATGTATTAAGAATAATTATACATGGTCTAAACCATTCTAGCTCACCTGAGCTTCAAATTGAACCTACAAAAGTCCTTTCTCCCACCCTCTCAAAGAATTGTATTCTGGGTCTATATCAGTTCATCAAATGGCTATTCAGTGAATACCTATTTGTCAAACACCTGTTTATCTAAGCCACTCTTCAGTGAATGGTAGATTTTTACTAGAGCAAACAAGCGGTTGTCTAATCGAGTGACCGCAAAAAAACAATCATAAAATGTACAAACTGCCAAGGTAGGAAACTACGCCCCCCACACCCTCCAATGTGGGGGACTGCAACCCCACACTCCCCTAACTAAATATACCAACTCCAAGATCACACTACAGTTGGAAAAAGGGCAAATACAAGACGGTGGACAACCGCTAGTTTGCCCTAGTGAAACTCCGCCATTTGCTGAAGAGCGGCTTTGATAAATTGGTGTTTGACTAATGGGTATTCACTAAATAGCCATTCGATTAACTGATATAGACCCTTGTTTTCCTTGGGTGCATGATAGACAAAGAAATAAGAATGGTCTTTCTAATAGAAGCCAAAGTCCGGAGTTATCAGAATATTTTCAGAGATTTTACTCTTCAAGAAGCTGCCTTTGCAAGAGAGTTTCTCAAAATTTTAAGACTCATGGTATCAGTAATCCTCATGATGTCACTGGGCAGACTCCAGAAAGATTCAATGGTAATTAAAAAAATTGTTGGTCCCAGCACCTGCATCCTTTAGAGCTCCAAGTACCAGTGATGAAATTTGGAAAACAAGAGTTACAGTGTTGGCGGGATCAGATGTCTCTCAATCCAAGCCTACTCTTCTCCCTGCAGATGGCGGTTTAATCTGTCCAGATGGTCTTGTCAGGTTTTGCATAGGCAGCATTGTCCTGCGGAGTTCACGTGCAAGGCAAATGGGGTCCTTCAGATGGCACAAAAGACATAAACATCAAAGAAATGTTATCAGTGGTTTCTGTTTCACCACTTATGGTCTCCAGGTCCCTTTTTAATTGTCACAGACAACACCACAGTCATGTGGTATCTGTACAGACAAGGGTGTACAAGGACATTACCACTTTTCAAGTTGGCAATGGTGGACTGAGAGCTAGCCTCACAGCATTTTCTCATGCTCCAGACCTCATATATCCCATCAAATCAGATATCTTGTTAAGTCCTCTAATGCTAACTACAAGTCTAAATTAGCATCCATACCTAAAGACAATCATAAGGCATTCTTTCCCTACATCCGAAACCTAAAAGGGAATTCCCAGCTGTGTGCTGAACTTATAGTGGATGGTACCACTAACACTGAACCTGAGGAAATTGCCAACCTGCTAGCTGACAGATTTGACAGTAACTTCACCCCTCTATCCCCACCAGACATACCCCAAAGCATTCCTGACACCAGTGCTCTACTAAATATCTCCAAAGAACCGGTCGTACAAGCACTCCCATGGCCTAAAACGCAGCCTCTGTGGGACCAGATAACATCCCAGGCTTCTTACTAAACAATCTGAAACAAGACCTAGTGGAACTACTCATCACTCTCTTAAACCATAGCCTGAGAACTGGCTTTGTCCTGGCAGAGTGGAGAACAGCAACAGTAATCTCCTTGCACAAAGGAGGTTGGAGTCCATCAGTTGACCCTGGGAACTATCGACCCATAAGCCTAACCAGCCTTATCTGCAAAACCATGGAAGGAGTCATCATGGACCTTATCCACAAGGACATAGGTGACCTTCAAACCCTTGACCCAACCCAGTTTGATTTTGTTGAGGATAGAGCTTGCTTATTAAACCTAGTAGACTTGTTTGAGAATGCCAAAAAAAGCTCTGGATGAGGGCAAAACAGTACATACTGCCTATCTTAATTTAGCCAAGGCCTCTGACACAATCTCCCATTCATGTATCATAGAGAAACTCTCCCAGCTGGGGATTAACCCATATATTAATAGATGGGTAGCAAACTGGCTCACCAACAGAACGCACACTGTCAAAGTTGGGGAGTCCACCTTCACCAGTAGACCAGTTACCAGTAGGTGTACCACAAGGATCTATGCTGGGCTCTCTACTGTTTGGAATCTATTTCTTTGAAGTCCAGGCTAAGGTAAATGATCAGTAGCTTACCAAGTTTGCAGATTACTGTAAACTGGGTACAATCCTGAATCTGTCTATTCCAGCTCTTCCTCATAATTTTGAATTTAAATTCCTAACGAACTTGCACCCTACTCCCCCTCCTGATATCACTTATCTCCTTACTCTTTTTCCCCACCTTTCCATCCTCATTCCCACTCTTCTTCTTTCCTAATCTTATTTCTCTCCTATTTATTGTCACTTAGCTTTTACTTTTCCCCTCTTACCCCCTTTTTTGTTTCTCCTTTACTTATTTCCCTTCTTCCTTCCCAACCCCCATGTCATTTTAACTCATACCTATATGCCTTTCTCATTAACTTACATTCATTGTTTTTCTGTTGCCTGATCTAAATAAAACCTCAAATTTTATACCATTTTTACTTCTGCATATAACTATGCAGTTCTGTAATCACTATATCATGCTCTGTACTATTTTCAAGTTTAATTGTGCTTCTTTACTATTATTGTTTCTAACTTTTCTATCAATACTTTGGTTTATTCAGTCATATGTCATCCTATGTAATTTTATAAACTTTTTTGTAATTCTATGTATTTTTTAAACTTTTTGTAATTATATGTATTTCTTGTTTCATTGGAGCTTTTCTCCCCGGGCACCCACTGAAAATGGGCTAGTCTGGCCCTGTGGATTTTCCTGGTAAACAAATGCCAGTAAATAAATCAATCAATCAAGCAATCATAGATTTCCCCAATGATGTTAACATATTACAGAAATGGCTGACACAGACAAATAATTGGTGCCAATCTCATGGACTAAAACGTAATGCAAAACATGCCTCATTATGCCCTTAGGCAAAGAAGTAGTCCCTGCTAATTATGATATAGATAGAACCCTCTAAGCTCTAATTCAGTGGTCCAATACTTGGGAACACAGGTTGATAGTAATCTAAACTTCAATCACCATGTGCCTGTAGTGGTAAGAAAAGCATTCTACATTGTGCATTTCATAAATAAGGGTTTCACATCCAAGACCAGGGAGGTTATAGCTCCACTGTGCCTGACCCTTATCAGATCACTAATTGAGTATAATGTTCCCTTCTGTATGTACCTCACCAGACACCTGAAGCAACTGGAGAGACCACAGAAATTTCTAACCAAGGGAATCCAAGGCCTCCAAAACATAACATACATGGGAAGACTGAAAGCCCTGTCACTGTCCTCTGTATCATACAGGCTGCTGAGAGGCGACCTGTGCCTGGCCTACAGAGCAGTCTGGGACTGCCATAATGGAAATGCTGCACATCTCTAAATCAAATGGGACAAGAATAACTCACTCCAGGGATCTCAACCTAACCTGGGACATTAACAGGACATGCTGGAGAGACAGATATATCTCCCAGTGATTGCTGCTCCTCTTCAATAAGCTCCCCCACCATGTGGAGCAGAGCTCCTCAATGACCCTATTCAAGTGCCGCCTTCACAACTGGATGGGTAGCATCTATGTCCCTCGTGGACAGGGGCACTTGGTGTTGATCACAGAATCACTCTGCTAACAATGACCATCTAACTGTGGTCAATAAGGGAACTTGGGTTTTTACATGGCTAGGCTTGTAAAGAACCTAGGGCCATTATCCTAGTAACCTCTTATGAACCTATGAATCTATCAATAAGGGAAGACTTTTTTTTTAGTCTCTAGACTCAGCTTTTGGCAAAGATCCTAATATAATTTTGAAAAAGAGAGGTGGTCTATAATTTTCAGCATTATGTGGATATTTATTTGTCTTGGGGATTATCACTACCTTGGATTTTAACATTTCTTCTTAGGAATTTCCTTTCTGGATCACATGCTGATATAACCTTAACAAGGCAAGTCCCAGTAGCTTTTTGAATGTCTTAAAGAAGACAATCATAATCCTATCTAATCCCAAGACTTTTTTTGCTGTCAGAGTATCTGTAGTGGCTCCCACCTCTAGTATTGTAATTGGATTGTTCAAAGGGGTATCATGTAGTTTAATAATCTCTGACCAGGATAGGGTTTGATTCTGTAACTGTTTTGGCAAGATCACCTGAATCCAAACTGTTTGTGCATATTTTTTCTGATAAAATATTTACTATCTGTTGACTTTATGTGGTCCCTACATTTGCTCTGTCTCTAAGAGCTGGGATTGACATTTCTTGTGCTCTCTTCTTGCATTTTTTACCAGGACCTTAAGAGATGTAATACATTTGACCTAGCGAAACATTTTCATTATTTGCCATTGGTCTGAAGAATGCTGATATTGCAGCTGTCTATATTATGATTTTGTTTGAATTATTTCCCACCAGACATGGTCATTCTTGCATCTATTTCCTTTGCATCTCATTTCTAAGTATTTCAACCTTGCATCTAAGTATTTCAATCTTGCATCTATCTCTTTTGTCCTTTTCTCTGTCTCTTCCCACATATGTTGTTTGAGATGCCAGAAAATTGTTTTACATTCCCTTTCAAATTCTTCCCACCCTCAAATACTTGTCCTCATTCCTTCTGAATTCTTTTCCAATATGGGACAAGTTTATTCCTGATAAAGGCCAGTTTATCCTTCCCTGTTAGAAGTAATGTGTCTATAGCCCATTGCCTGGCAAAGTTGTTCCCATATTAACTACTGAGTGTCAACACCACCATGGAGTAGTCAGACAATATACTTGGACAAATGTCCATTTACATGAAAGGTGTATTAGTAATCCAGACATCAATCCTGCTGTCTGCTCTTAGTGCTGTGTAGGAATAGTTCTGCTCCTTGGGTTGTAAATTTCTTCATCCATCCAGCAGCTGACATTAGCCTGTCTAAAGTAGGATCTAATGTTATATTAAAGTCAAAATCCTACAGTAACTATCTGATGCCTGTCATGATATTCTTGTAGCATCTTCAGTCTTTTCTTCAGTTTTGTTGGATCATCTTCATTCAAGCCATAGACATTCTCTAAAATGACCAGTCCCCATGGGGCCTGCAATTGTTATTATAATTTATCTCCCTCAATCATCTTTTACAGTGTTTTGCAGTGCCCACCCTAACGATGAAAGAATCAGCGCAGCTACTCGTCTCTTAGAGGGCAAAGCAGTAGAATAAACATTATTCGCTTTCCATCATGTAAAGATTTGCTACTTTTAATTTTTACTACTAAGCTTTGTCTCTTGAAGCAGAATAATCTGGGCATTTGTCACATTAATGCTATTCAAAATAGCTTTTGCTTTGAGTGCTGTAGAAATACGTTTAACAGTCCATAAGACAAGTCTTTTCTGCCAGCTAGTTAGCCATTACCCCCGTGTGGCCAATCTTACGATTTGAAAATTCTTGATGGTAATACAACTGACTCTGAGACATGTACTCTTAAACAATTGAGAATATTCCAGTGAAACCTTACTGTGCCAGCCTACAGAAAAATCTTTAAATAGGGCAGGATCATTTATAAAGGATCCTCAGTATCTCACCTCCCAGGGTCACCTGTATACCCTGATCAGCAACCTGACTGACTAGAAACCTCTTGAGTGTACATATCATTATATCTGCATGACCTCTAGAGCTGTACAGTTGAAAAAACGGAGCTTATCAACCTATAATACAATTATTGTGCACTAATACCCTCAACAACACCCCTGACTAATGATTGTTAAATCAATTCTATGTAAATCACATTTTCAGAAATGAACATATCTGCATACCATGACCCCATTCAAGAAATAGTAAATGGAAGCATAGATAACCATGTTTACAAATTCAAATACAGTAACTATGTTTTATATATATATATATATATATATATATATATATATATATATATATATATATATATATATATATACACACACACATATATGTGTATATATATATATATATATATATATATATATATATATATATATATATATATATATATATATATATAAGGACACCTCCCCTCTTGTATATTGGGAAAAGATCAAAGAATAAGCAGTGTTGACATCTTTTTGAAGCTAGATGTTGCCCTCTTCCCACCCCCCCCCCCAAAAAAAAAGTTGCTTTATCTAAGGTATAAATATGCATGGTATGAAATCAGAAGAGGATATAAGAAGGGGGTGTACATACTATGTATAAACATGCTCAACAACTCAACATATAGAAATTTTCCAGAAGCACATGAGTGGAACCCCAGTACCTGCAGAAGCACATTATGGAACTCAATAAATCATTTAGAACATTATATGGAAACAAGTACAGCACTGTGGAGAAATCTCCACAGTTGAAATGCATCAAGCAGTAGTACCATCTCTACACACAGTGCCTACATCATTTAGAGCTAGCACTTTTCTTTCAAGTGAGTAGATCTGATGATAAAGTAATAGCCACCAGTGCATTTTTTTAGTCTCAAGTGTCTGATTCTACCCCATTTTCCTTTATGGTTGTTAACTGGTATCTTGGCAAAATCAACAGAGTCCTTCCATGAATGCTCCATGGCTTCTTTTTCCTCCAGCTCCATTTCTGGAGTAGCAGAATATATGTTTTCATCAAACTCAGGACTGGCTAGACGCAAGGTTATTAATGGTTAAAATCTCTTATGTATTACTGGAAAAAAAGGTTTATTTAGTCAGGCTTTGCTTCATATGCTTGGATACCATGACTTGGCAAGCAAATCTCACCCTTTTCCGTCAAATGCATCCTTGTTTGGAAAGTTAACACTGATCTGCCTCTTTTTTTTTTTCCTGTTTTAATGGGAGTCTACACACTTTTGGCCATTTCCACATACATCCAGCCACTACGATGGTTCTCCCATCTCAGAAACTGCTCTAAGTCCACTGGAGTTTGAAAATGTGATATTGATAACCCATTGAGATGAAAAAGTGGCAAAAAATCTTAAGTTAAGCCTATATCCTAAGTCTCTGCATGCGTGAAAAAATACACCATTTGTTTTCTGGAGGGATAAAGAGAAGTGCTGTAGTTTGGCACTGCCCCTCCCCCCTCCACACCCGATAGACTGCCATTATCAAGATTGCTAGCATTTTCCCTGGTGTGTATAAAGCTTGCTTTCCTATCATTTACATCTGATTAACTGAAAATTAGATGTCTAAGAAGATTAGAGGCTCTCTTCTTACTGTTTATTCCATGGTCCCTTTCAGTGATCAGCCCTTGCCCTTTTCCCAGTCAAACTTTGCACGCAACATTGGATAAAGGACATCAAGTCTCCTTCTTCAACATTTTCAGGGAGCCCAATAACCCGTAAGTTTGATGGACTTAATTTTCGGCATCTTCTGTTTTATTTTATAGTCTTAACAATTGTACTGCAATTCCTGTGAGTGTCTTGAATGTGATGTGGGGATCAGTCTTTCCTCTATGATATCATTTTATGGCTTCAACTGAGCAGTATTTAGTGACTGAAGCTGCAAATCTTGATTTGTTTTGCTTACCTTTATTTATTGGACATGCTATTTGGGACAAGGTTATGAGGCCTTCTGACACAGATTGAATTGTTTTTAGCTCCTTAGTTACTTCCTCTGATTTCTACTAGCATCTTCAAGTTACCACTGTTTATTCAGGGACCATGCAATGAAAAGAACTAATAATAAATGTGATACCATAATCTTTAAACTGAAGACTCGGTAAGCAAAGTTGCTAGCACCTCTCAGAGGTTCTTAAATAAGTCTAAAATTAGAATTAGAGCATACTTATATATAAAAAAAGAATTATTTACAGTGCCCTGAGTGAGGAACCATTAAAGCTCACTCCTTCACCATACATGCACCCCCTCCCAATCTACATTATTTTTTTTAGCTACGATGATGCACTACTATTTCCAGGAAAAAGTATGGAATTGTGCAGTACTTTATAGCTGTGAAAGCTGCAATACATTTAGTGCTGCAAGACTGATAGCTAACAGTTTTAAAAGCTGATAGACACTTCATGCTGCCTCACTTTTGTTATTTGTGTGATAATACAAAGTACATTTTTGATTTTGAAGCTCTGTTGCTCAGCGGAGGTCGCATTTGTGCTGCAGTGTGAGACCTAATTATAACTTTAGGAAGTGTATAACAAAAGTAGCTTTGCACCTTTGAATGGTACTATAAGTGGGTCTCCCAGCAGGGCAGTATGTAACTAGTTTAATTTTTTGATGATTTCAGAGTATAATCAGTATGCTCCATATAAAATTATGAGTTTTTCACTAATCTCAAGTAATTTATTAATGTGTTTCAAATAGATTCAATAAAGTCATCTTGAGAATGAAGCTTGAGATATAAGTTTTCTTGAATCCAGTTTAATAACACATTAACACATCAGTGATGTGCAACTGAGTCATACTTCTTTGTAGTCCATGGAATTTTAGCAGCCATATTGTATGACATGTTAGAAAAAAGTGTAGATATACTACGTGTTTCACAGCTTTGAAAGATGTAACACATTTAGTGCTGCAATACAGACTGCAGCCAGAGGCTAAGTGTAATCCTGATGTACTAACATTTTTAAAAGTTGATAAATGCTTACATTTGTTATGTTTGTGTGTCTTGCATGTCAGTGTATAGTGTTTAATAGGTTTTAAAACTGTTACCATTTCTTGTACTGTTGTGTGGTGGAGGCTGTGCATGCTCTAGCAAGAGATGAGACAAAACATGATGACTCGAAAATACTCCTATTTAGTATCAGGTGCACAACAAGGCTACCTTTTTCTGATTGTTGAGCACAATTGGCATGCTCCATGTACTACATAAAGGATTATGATCTGGTTACCAATCATTATTTGTTAATGTGTTTGAGAAATGCATTCAAGAAATTCATCTCAAGAGTGAGGCTCAAGAGGTGAGTTTCTTAAATCCACTTTGCAAATATGTTATTTGTTATGATTGATTACCCAATCATAATTATTTGTAGTACATGGAGTTTTTCCTGCCCCAATATAATTCAAATTAGAGAAAAATGTGTAGGATACAAAGTGTCTTCCAGCCACACAAGACAGCATTCGTAATCTAGGAGTAGCTCTGATGGATTAACAACTTTAAAATCTGGCAGACACTCCACTCTGCCTTTTGTTGTGTGGTAATGTGAATTGTTGTGCAACTTTTAAAGTTATTACCAATGTCCAGTGCTCTTCTGTGGTGGATTTTGTGCATCTTCTGGTGTGAGACTAAAACATAGCAGCTCTGAAAGATCTATAGCAAAACTTGTTATACACCTCAATATCAGGGAGATGCATAACAAGGATTTTTTTCCTGCTTTTGGAAAGTAATCAGCTTGCTCCACATACTGCAAAAGCATTATATATAACTTCATGTGCAAAGCTTGCAGTATGTACTAACAGAAGGACTGCTGTCATCTGTGTCATCACCTCCTGGCATCAGAACTTCTAACAGTCTATGTTCATTGTCACTTGCTACCATATGTCAGTATAAAGAAGGCAGTCCTGTTTGTTATTCTTCATTCCTTTTTTGCCATCAGTCATGCCAACATGTGTCACCGTTTGCCTACTATATTTACACACTATTAGTTTGAAAATGTGACTAAAACTCAAAATCTAATGAATTAATGTTGTACTCATCTTTCCTTCTAAAAAGCTATGTTGGGGACTTCTGATGTATGCATTCACATCACCACTAAACTACAAAGAAAATAAGCTTAAAACTGCCTGGAGAATTTTTTTATTAGGGAAGAATATTTATGACAATCAAAAAGAAAAGAAAGACAAGACGTGCGCAAAAAGAAGAAAGAGGTGACTAAAGCAAAACAAAGAGATGAAGCAAGCGGTAAAGAAGAGTTTAATTGTGCCCAGGACAAAACAGAGACAAAACTATTAAGGAGATCTTCATGGAAATAAGACAAACGATCATTAAACCAGATAACTGCATAAAGGATAACAATAAGACATTGGGAGAGAAAACAGAAGCTGTAAATGAGCAGGTAAATGCTATCCAGATACTTACAAATGAAAATGAAATCCTAAAACCAAATGTGGAAGTCTCTGAGGCAAGGATAGAACTGTTACATGCAGCCCAAATGGAGCAAGAAGATAAGTGTTTAAAAAATACTAAGCACTGAAGCAAAGAATGGAAACAATTAATGTGCAGCAACAGATAGGAAAACAAGGAAGTTGAAGGCATAGGATTGGACTCAAAAGGACAGATGGAAAAGATAACTGGACAGTCATGAAAGGAAAAAACAAAGGGAAGAAGTGACAGTGTGGTATGAATTAAAAGGCAAGGAGTAAGGTTAAACCACCCATGAAAACCTATAATTATCCAAATACATAAGAAAAAAACACTGTTGAAAAGATAGAGATTAAGTGACTATATCACTTCAACTAAGTAGAGGATGCAGGACATTAGATCTTTAGAGGGACCAGACTGGTAAATCTTAAAATTGAGCAAAGTGTATGATGGTACGTATCATTCTTCAATTCTAAAATGTATTATAGATTCAGATTTATAGCCAACTGTAAACTGGCATAAGGTAATGTATCATAATGTAACATACATTACATTCCAGTGTACCTTTTTTGTATGTATTTTTTTAGGAGAATGCATACATTGGTCAAATCTTAAAACTGATCAAAGGGTACAGTGGTATATAGTATTAATCAGATAGAAAATTGACAAGAATTCAATGCTATCAATTGTGAAAGAACATAAGCGGATATCTTATAAGTATGATATACAATTAAGGTCATGTGTAATGTAATACATTATGTGTTATATATTTTTTAAAGAACACAGATCCATCACACATATTAGGAGAGAGAAATAACTGACAGGAAGGAGGGGGAGGCAGACAAAATATGAAACTGATCAGGAACAACACAAGTAGAAGAATATAGAAACTTAAGGTGGGAGAGAAGATTAATGGAGGTGAGTTCTTACTTATACTGAAACGTTAATGAAATACATAGAATGTTAAAGAGGGTGAAAGATTTTTGACCACTCATATACATTAAATACAGTCAAAATCATAGAGTATTGAGACACATAAAGGTTTGTACAGCACATTGTGGGTAAGATCTTCAGATTTCAATTCTTTGATCTCCATAGATAAAGTCATAAACAAGGCAAGGAAGAGAAATGTTATAAAGAATAGGAGGAAGGAAGAGAGAAAACTAAGGAATTCAAAGCAATTAGTGGATACAAAGACATAAATTCAGGAACATGGGAAGATAATCAACATGTGTTGATTCACAGAGGGGAGATTAATGGGTGTAGTACAGGGGAGAAACATCTAGAATACAAACAAAAGAAAACAAACACAGGGAAAAGGTTCCTGGGAAAAGCAGAAATTGAAGCAAATACAATATTAAACAGGGGAATGAGTAATAAAGCAACATAGATAAGGCTTAGGATGATGGAGAAAAAGCCAAGTGAAAAAAGTACATAGAAAAGAGTAAGTTTATACTATATAGAATGCAGGAATAGAAAGATGTGGCTTTAATGAGTATAAACATAAGCAAAAAATTGAAAGAAATGAATATAGCAGGAAGAGGAAGGGATGAGGATGAGTCAGTAACTGCAAAGAAATGGAAGCCAAAAAAGACAATGGAATGAAAAGGGGAAGGAAACTAGAGATAAGTGTAAAGGAAAGGCAATAGATAAGAAAGGTAAGGAATCATAAATTAGAACAGAAAAGGCACAATGGGGAAACAGACACAAACTACTTCAATGGTAGTATAAATGAGAGGCAGTAAGACATGAATAATGCTTGAGCCAAAGTGAAGCAAAACCCAGCTCATATCGCAGGATTCAGACTTCTCCATTTTGGAAGGAGCCTAAGACATGAAACCACAACTGCAGCAGGGGCTACAGTCCATATCATGGAGGTACATAAAAGTGTATATAGCTAAAAGGGAAGTAAAGGAATAAAAAGGAGGGAAATAGAAAAGCAAGAGAAGAAAGTTTGGATGGCATAGAGTAGAAATCAAATCAGGCATTGTAAGGAGAAGAGACACAGAAAAAAACAAAATTAAAACACCACACAATCATCCATATAATTTAACTGATGTGAGCGACAGAGAGGGAGAGAGAGGAGTAGAAAGGAAGGAAATAAGAAAAATCAAATGATAAATGACACTGATACAAATAGATATTCAATTAAAATTAAGGACAGGGAATGTTAATGGACTGATGAATCCAGTGAAAAGAGAATAAAAGTGCACCTTCAGAAATCGGAAGCAGGTATTTTCTCCTTGCAGGAAACGCATATAACAGAGCACAAAGACTGGTAGATAGGGGATTATCAGTTATGACTCAAGATGCTTACAAGGCTAGAAGAAGGAGAGGAGTAGCGATAGTAACTAAAATGGAAGACACAATGCAAATTTATTACATATATAGTATGGAAGGGCAAGTAAGTGGAGCAAAAATAACACTAGCAGTGATATAGCACAAGTGAAGTGTTGTTCACTGGGAAATAATGTAAAAGATAATACAAGCACAAGAAAGCATGTTGGCTGAAAGGAGGACAAAAAGTAGAAAGGCCTGGAAAAAAATACAAAGCAACTACTGAATACAGTAGGTCTGAGGGGTGGCGGGTGTACGTCAATGGATAAGACAAAAAAGGATACTCTTAATATAGTCAAAAATGGAAAAGCTAGTCAAGGATAGATAAGATATATGTAACAAAAGACCACATATAGAGTAGAAAAATATAGATGTAGGACCCGTTTTACATTCTGATCATGCACCCATACAAATGGAATTAGATCTTGAATCAACTGTAGAAGGAGTGAAGCATTAGACATTCCAAGTATATTTGCTAAAGAATGACAGATTCAGTATATGGCTAAGAGACACTCTCAGTAACGAAATGTATATAAAGAAGAGAGGCTGCAGAATAACATGGGATACAGTAAAATGGAGGCTGCGTAGAAGAATTAAGAGAAAAATATTAAATAACTAGGTATGAAATGAGAAAAAGGAACAATTTCAAAAATCAAGGAAACTGCAGCTAGGAATGACACATTTGACAGAACATAGAAAAGAAGAATTAGTAGAAATAAAGAATAAATTTCAGAAGGATGAAGATATAGATTTGGGCATAAGGGGCAAGTTATAAGGAATTGCAGCAGGTGATGAATTCAAGGGCAGTAATTCTACTAGCAGTGAGCAGCAGAAGGCAGAAAGAAAAATACCACAGTTAAGAAGAAATGGGAATCAGAAAATTGTAGATAAAGAACCCCAAAAATCTAGAAATACTAAGGCAATATTGCCAAGTAATATACAATACAGAACAGAAATATGAGGGCAGTAAGGAAACAATAAGATAATACTGTAAAAACATTCAGCTGAAAAAACTAAGATTAGAGGAAATGGTTAGATTAACAACGGAAATAAATGAAGAGGAAACTGCAGAAGAGTTTAGGGCACAATAAATAAATAAAACACTGGAGACAGATGGTCTACTGAAAGAAATCTGACAGATGGACAAAGGGAAAATAGTAAGAAAATGGAAAGCTTTTTTAACGAAGTTTGGAAAGGGAGGACTGCCCAAGATCTTTAATAAAATGATTAATAGCAGTCATAAGGGAAGAGATCCAACTGACCCAGCATCATATAGACCAATTAAAATTTTAAATCATGACTGTAAAATATTTATGGCAAGAGTGGTCAAAAGGGTAGTAGGCATACTACAAAGTCTGGTAGACATATCACACTGGGTTTATGGAAAATAGGAAAACACGTAATAATATATAAGAATATTAATATACCTATTCACAATGAAGGCAGAGACTAGAATCTTTTGCATTCAATGTTGAAAATACATTTGACAGGATGGAATGGAAGTTTTTGTCCCAAATGCTGTAGTGAGTGAGATTTCCAGATCAGTTCACAAAAGTATTGGTTTACACATATAGCCAAGTCACAGCACAGATTAATTTGAAGGAATGTCTATTTTAACTCCTGTAGATGCATATGGGAAAAATATAAGGGTATCCCATGTCCCCTCTTCTGTATACCTTATACTTAGAACCACTGGAGAAAAAGTAAGAAATGAGAAAATTCAGTGATATAAATCTGTGTGTGTGTGGGAGGGGGGGTACATTTAAAAGTAGCATGATATGACAATGATGTTATAATTACCTTTTAAAAATCATTTTAATGGAACTATTAACAGAATTCAGGGAGATTTGAGGGTGCAGACTGAATAAAGAGAAAACAAAGCAATATGTGATAAATATAAATTTGGAAAGCAAGAAGATATAAAGAAAGTGAATGACGTCTGATGAGAGAAGGAAGACTATGGCTAAAAGGACATATGAAGAAGCTAGAGAGAGAGAGAAAGAACAGTTAAAGAGAAATTGAGTAAAATACACACAAATCTGAAGCCATGGCAACTCCTTAATTTTAATGTGGACCAAAAAATAGAAGTTATGCCCTGGTACATGATATTCCAGATAGCATATATTTGTGGACAGGCTTAATGGAGAAAGAAGTGAATATGCAAAGAAACTGGATGAGAGATGTGGTGTAGGGTAAAGAAAAAAAAACAAGGATGAGCTGGAAGAAACTAATAATGGCCAAGGAACAAGGTGGCCTGGGAGTCACAAACTGGGAAGGATATACTATTGACATTGAAATGTCCTTTCTAGCGAAGTACAAACACAACATATGTGAACCAAAATGAGTAGAAATGTTGAAAGAAAGACATAAATGGGTAACACAGGGAGATATATTGAAAATGATATGGACAAAGGAGCAGAAGTTAGACAACATACCTGTGTTGGGATCCTTAAAGAAGGTAGTGAATAAAGTATTTCATAAGAATCCCTAAGAAAATGGCAGAAGGATGCATAAGAGCAGAGATAAGAGGGAGTAAGAGAGATTCAGCAGCAAAGAAATGCAAGAGAATGAAAACCGGGATTAAGTCCTGTGAATATACAGAAGGAAAAATTAAAAGGTTACAACTGACATAAGTGCAGGGAAAATGCAAACTCAGAGGTTACCTGCACATACATTATGTGATGTTATGTGAGGAAGGGAGAGACTCCATGTGGATTAAATGTAAGGAGAAGGATATTCCAGAGATGACAAAGTGGATGGGTATTAATGGGGAGATGGGCTACCAGATCAAAGGCTTAATAACAGCACTACAACTTTTTATGAGGGAGACAATGAAAGATGAGAGAGGAAATAAAAGCACAATGGCAAAGATGGTTAGGCAAAATTACAATGAAGAGATAATGGGATAAAATGTGTGACATAATAATGGAAGTGATAAGCCTATGGAAATGTATAATCTTTGCCTGGATATACATGGACATGTACTTTCATATACCGGAATGACTATGAAAAATGGATCCAGGAGCAAATACAGAATGCTGGAGGTGTAAAGAACAGAAACTGTGAAAAGCTGGACACACATTTTTTAGGAGTGCACTGCACTTCAAGAATATGTAAGAGACATACTTAAGATAATAAAATAGAAGTTAAAGTTGTAGGTATTGCACAAGACAGATGGTGACTGGGGACAGATATACAATGGGAAAGAAGTGAAGCAAAGAAGAATTCTCCAACTTCTCACTCAATCTACAGCTTTCCTACTCCTTCTTCCTTCACCATCTCTCCAAACCTATTTAACACTTCTACCTCAACTCTATATAAAAGATACATACTACACATTCTCAAACCATCTAATAAGATTAAACCTAAACTGCCCAAATACTATCAACCTTTCACATCTATTACTCTTCTCACAAAAGACCTACTCTCCTCTGGGGACATCCACCCAAACCCAGGCCCCTCTACACCTCCACTCTCCCCATCCCCTACATCTACCTTATCTACCCCCTTCTCAGAAGTCTCTTCCAGAAACTTACCAAACATACAACCCCTATCTCATAACTCACCTCCATGTAAACACCTAACCTTCTATTCACTGAATATTCAAAGCGTAGCCAATAAAACTACTGAGCTACACTCATGGATTGCTTTCAAAACCCCTCACATCCTATCCCTATCTGAAACATGGCTCAAGCCACATATCTGTAACAGTGAAATTCTCCCTCCTAGCTATAACATCTACCGCTCTGACAGACCTTCAAAGAAAGGTGGTGGCGTAGCCATCCTCTACTCTAACACCCTTAACCTATCACCTTACCCCACATCTATTCCCAGCTTCCACCCTGCTGAACTTCTCATCCTAAATATCCATCTGAACGCACACAAAAAACTAGCTGTAGCTTCCACTTATATTCCTCCTGGCAGCAATATACCCATACTGGAAAACATCGTATCCTGGTTCACCCTCAACATACCCTTTGAAACACTCATTCTTGGTGATGTCAATATAGACTGGGCAAAACTATCTACTGACTCCCCCTTACATAGCATTCACCTTCATGGTTTCCACCAACTCATTTCCACCTCAACTCACTTCCACAAAGCCTCAGCCTCCAGCTCTATAAAAGATTGGATTCTCACCAACACCCCCATCACTACCACCAGCCCATAACCTTATCAGACTCACTTAGTGACCATCTCCCTACCTCCATTCTAAGATACAACTCTCACACACTTAAACCCCACCTTTTCAAAAACTGCAGAAAACTATCTACGTTTAATGCTTTACAGTTTAACTCTATACTACAAAACATTGACTGGTCCATCCTTAAACAACTCCCTCTAAATGATTATGTTAACACTTTTAACAACATTTTCCTAAATACTCTGGACTCCCTAGCTCCCTCTAGGAAGATTCGAGTGAAATCCAATCATGCTCCCTGGCTTTCAAAAGAAACTAAGTCCATCATGAAACAAAGAGACAGTTTCTGGAAAGCCTGGAGCAAATCTAAACAAATACCTCTTCTACTCAAATACAAACAACTACGCAATCTTGCTAAAAAACAGGTAATAATAGACAAGAAGTCATTCTATAGCTCAGGCCAGAACAAATATAACTCAAACCCTCGTAAATTCTGGACAGCACTCAACAGCATCCTCTACCCTGGTAATCCCTCTAACCCCTCACCCTACCCAAACACAACTCATGAGGAAACAGCTACCCTACTTAATTCACATTTTATCTCCTCCATACAAAATCTCCTACCCTCTCAACCTACCTCTCCCTCAGTACCTGTCCCCTCACCCACCCCAACACTTCACCCTTTTACTTCAAGCCTGTGCCCATTTCCTACATCAAATCTCTACTGCTCAAACTCAAACCATGCTCCCCCTCCACTGACAAATTACCTCCGACCTTCCTTAAACTCACAGCTGACTCTATCGCCTACCCAGTAACAATATTAATAAATAGATCTATGTAAGAATCTACTGTTCCTACCCTTTGGAAATCCTTCTACACTATCCCTCTCCACAAAGGAGGTAACTCCACTGACCCTTCAAACTACCGACCCATTGCCATTCTGTCCCCACTATCTAAGATACTAGAAAAATGCATCCACACTCAACTTATGGATCACCTTCTCAATCAAAACTTACTCACCCCTACCCAACATGGCTTTCGCCCCTGTCACAGCACAACTACTGCTCTACTCTCCTTCACTCACACCATTGCAGAATCTCTGGACAACAATAAACTTACTTCCTGTCTCTTTCTTGACCTCTCCAAAGCTTTTGATACAGTGTCTCATCCACTACTACTATCTAAACTCACTAACTTTCACCTCTCCACCTCCACCCTCAACTGGTTTGCTAGCTATCTGTCTGAACGCAAACAATCAGTTAAATGGCTCTCTTCCCCTTCTCCTTTCTTACTTCTCTCTACTGGTGTTCCACAAGGTTACATCTTGGGTCCCCTCTTATTCAACATCTTCACCAATGACCTTTTCACCTCGTGCCATCAGTCCTCACTTATACAATATTCAGACGACTCCACAATCATTTCTACAGCCAACAACATCTTCGACCTACACTCCCTAACCCAAACAGCTCTACTTTCCACTGACCAATGGCTTTCAGAGAACTTACTGATTCTCAATCCTACTAAAACCAAACTCTTACTCTTCCTACCCCACTCTCTTAATCATCATAAATCATCCTTTGTCATTAAGTCTTGCAATAACACAGCTATCCTACCTGACACCCACACAAAACTTCTTGGAGCCATTATCGACGACGAATTAAAATTCAATCAACACATACAGCAATGTATAAAGAAAACACATCAGAAATTAGGTCTGTTATACCGAAACAAAAAATATCTCAGTCCCGAATTTAGACTCACCCTAGGACAAGCACTCCTCCTCCCCTCACTCCTCTATGCTGCTCCAGTTCTCACAAATATCCAAAAAACTACCCTGAATAAACTCCAACAATCCTACTACAAAATAGCCAGATTCAACACCAACTCCCCAAACAACACACACCACTGTATTGCTTTGAAGTCTCTACAATGGCTAGAACTCCCACAACTACTACATCTCTATCAATTTCACATGTTGCACTCTATGCTTTTTAAACCATCCTACTGTCCATCCTTATCTGTCCTTGTCTCTGTCTATACCCGCACCTCTAATCAACAATTGCTTGATATTTACCACCCAAATAAGTCAGTAGGTAAGCTACTCTACAAACACTCTGTGGCCCAAGCCTGGAACAAACTACCCCTTTACATTTGCTCAATCTCTCACACCCCACTATTTAAAAGAAAACTAAAGACTCATTTACTCAATTCCAGAATTTGCCCCTGCTATGACCCTACATAATTCTCTCCTCCCCCCACATTGGAATCACTCCATCTATCCTTGTCATACTTCTGAACTCTATCCCCACTAGTACAGTTACATAGCATAAAAAAAAAAAAAAAAAAACTTGTGCTGTCATTTAACTATTGTTAATGTTGTTTTGTTTATTGTTTTACTACTGTAATGACTAGTTTTATTTCTATTGTTTGCTGTGCTTGTATACTACTGTAGTGTTTTTTTATTGTACTATCTGGAGCTTTTCTCCTCGGGTCTCCACTGAAAATGGGACAAAATCCCAGTTGGACTAACCCGGTCAACAAATGTCAATAAATAAATAAATAAAATAGAGGTTATCTTAATGCTGGGGAAAAGTTATAACAAGACTATGGAAAAGTGACAAAAGGTTGAAGGGTAACCTAATAAAACTGATAGACAGTATAGGGTAGAAGAAGAGGCAGTCGTGAAAGAGGAAAACAAAGGAATGAAGAAGTGGCAAGTTTGGTATGAATTAAAAGGAAATGATTAAGGTTAAAACAAAAAAAAGTAATAATCTCACCAGAAAAGAGGGATGGGGAAGGGAATAAGTAAATGTAGGAAGGGAATAAGTGAATACTGATGACAGACAGTTATGAAAAAGTAATACAAAAACACAGGAAAACAAAGCTAACATGGAAAACAAAAATAAAATGTCATTTAACTGCTGATATTAGACTGGAAGGAATGCATAAAAACATAAATTAAGAGAGCGGACACCAGCCATCAGCAGAAAACAAAACTCACCATGCATGTGGAATGAGTAGATAGTACAATGAATGAATAAATACCATGTTTTTTTTTCTTTTTCAAAAAGAAAAACAAAGTCTAGAATGATAAAAAAAACTCAACTGTTGATGGTGGGTCAAGATTAATAATGTTTTAGGAAGAAACTGCTGGGTATCAAAAGGAAAAGATTATGCACCATGCATACAGATTCCATACTTTGTTAAAAGCTGAAGACAATAAATAAACAATATTTTTACAAAAAGATAATACACCCATCACCACTGCTTGTGTTGTCTAGAATAGGACCATGTTTCCAGTGCATGCCCATTCTGTTTGATATATTATCTCATTTGTATAGGAAGTAATCTCTGTAGCTCTATGTCCTCCAAGAAAATATGTTCTGGTAGAACTGCATTTAAAATGCAACCTCAACAACTATTTACTTCTGTAGCAATAATAGTTTACTATATTTTTATTTAGCTAATTGCTACATGAATGCTATAGGCCTGTATTTATGAAAGTACTGCAATTTGTACACGGCCATGTAAACGTCGTTGTACTGTTTTGATGTTCAGCAAAGCATGCTTAGATGGTGCTGCATGTTCCTCCAACACAAAGATATGGAGCACTACATAGGGCTGGCCCTGCAGCCCTGCTAAATGCTAATATGACATTCCAGGGGGAGAGGCATAAGTTAATTAGCCATGTGCTGTCTCCCCTGAACTTTCTCCATGAATTACCGAGCAATTCAAGGAAGTACTCAGCCATGATGATTAGCATACCCATCACCACCACATCATGGTAGCGGACATGGCTAAAAGGTTGTGTTCAACCACTTAACACTAACATGGTGTGTGTGAGGGAGGAAAGCACTTGACAGTAGGGCTGAGTTTTAAAGTGCCATAATGGCACTGAGAGCAAAACAGGGATTGGAGAGTGGGAGAATACACTAGACCACCAAGGTTACATTCTTAAAGTGTTGTATCAGCACCAACTTTACTATGGGAACTGGGCATGCGGGAATACACTAAACCGCCAAGACATACTTTACTTGCTGTCATGGCACCGTTGTTACACTGGGGATGGGGGGAACTACTAGACACCAGGGAATGCTTCAAGTGCCATGATGATAACAATATTACTGCGGGTTTGTGGGGGTTGGGGAATACACTAACACAAGTGATTCAACTCTAAAGTGCCATAATGGCACCAACATTACTATGAGGACTGGGGGCAGCGATACACAAGACATCAGGTAATGCTCCATAAAGTGCCCTAAGTCAGAAAACAGCATAATGTGAATGAGGGGAACCACTGACTGCACTTTAATATGCCATAATGGCACCAACAGTAGTATGGGGATTGGGGGGGTGGGGGGAACCACTACATACTATTGGTTTTATTTATTTATTTATTGATTGCTTGCTTGATTGATATTTGATTAACAGGAAAGTCTGACTGGGTAGGAGCACATTTTCAGAGGAGGCCTAGGGAGAAAAGCTCCTGAGTATTACAGAACATTTTAAGGACAATAATTTTACAATCTTCAAATATAATACAAAAAAATATCTACAGTTTAAATAAGTATACCAAATTAGACATAATATGAAAACATTGGTTAAGAATAGATAGGAGTTATATGATGCTAATTTAATATTTAGAGAAATTTTAGCCAGTTTATAGAGGAATTAAAGATAAATTAGCATAATGCAAACATGAATTGCAATATGAAGTAAGAGAAAAGCAGGCTTATGGTATATTTAGAAAGAAAGGCAGGGGAGAGATATTGATAGAAGTAAGGAAGTGAGTGAATAGGGAGGATAAGCAGATATAAGGTATGAATAGGTACTTGTTCACATTTAGGGGAAATAGTTTGTCCTGGCGCTGAGCAAGAACAGAACCAGCTTTTGGCTAGGAAGTCTTTCAGAATTGTTTTGTAGGATGGGAGGGAGAGTATTGACCTGATGGATACAGGTAAGGAGTTCTAGGCCTTAGCAACATGGTATGAGTATAGACAATGCCCAGTAGATTTGACAGGTTTCTGAAAAGAAAGGAGTTTTTTTACCATTGGATCATCTATACCAGGGATAAAGTGAAGTGCTATAATGACAAACATTTCATAAGGGTGATGGCTAGGTGAGGGATCCAATAGACTACCAGGGATGACTCTTTAAAGTACTGTAATGACACCAACATTGTAATGGTGACTAAGGGTGGGAGGGTACACTAGACCACCACGGTCTAATACATATGTGCCGTAATTGGGGGAATCACAAGAAGTTAGGGCTAGGTACAGGGACAGTGGTGTGTGTGTGTGTGTGTGTGTGTGTGTGTGTGTGTGTGTGTGTGTGTGTGTGTGTGTGTGTGTGTGTGTGTGTGTGTCTGTGCGTGTGTGTGTGTGTGTGTCTATGTCTGTGCGTATGTGTGTGTGTGTGTCTGTGTGTGTGTGTGTGTGTGCTCACGCACGCATGTGTCTTTTTCTACATATGTGTGAGAGAATGACTGGAGGGGGATTTCAGTGCGTACATGAGCAGCAGGTTACTAAGGCAACATGCAAATCAGCCATGATCTGCACATTGCTGTACTAACTACAATTCAGGAAATATGCAAATTAGCCAATAACAAGGTCTTACCTCACCATGGCTAGCATGTTTCTGAATCACAAAGGGCATATCTTTATGGAAGGGCCTTTCTAGCATGAGCCATATGGCTAGGAACCTTAAAGAATTCCTAGCACAGTCTTGATATTTTGGTGTTTTGTCTTTCTGCTTGTTACCCGGTTCCCCATCCCTATTTATTATGTTGCAGAAATACCTCACCAAAATTTTCCAAGGATTCCTCTGGGTTACTGTCATACTCTTCAACCAGAGAGTTGGATCTGACCATAGGTGTGGTTTCTTCAGATCCCCTAGAGGTTGGAGCAGCATTCCAAGTGCTGGGGAAGATAATTTCTTCACAATGTAGGGTGGGTCCACAGATTCCTCTGATTATGGTTCCTCCCCATGACACTCAGTCATTTGAGTTGACTTCACAACAGGCATCATCTGGGCAGATTTGTTCTACCAGCCCCAAAAAATACTGGGATCTCCACAGTGGCAGTCCTTGGAAGACCCAGGAGCATCATTCCCTGAGCCAACTAAGAAGGGGACATGCAAGAGGAAGCACCTTGACTCATCAACTGAGTCATTCACTGGAGAGGGTCCCCCACAATCCCCTCACAAGGAAGTTTCCTTCAAAGAGATCCTAGTGCTCATGAGGCAGAGGGGATCTTGGCCAACTAAACCTACCTCTCAGGACAAGTGGTATTGCTTGGGACATACAGAACAACTCCTTCTATGTCCTGGGTGGTCCATCCTGCTGACAAGTTAGTGGAGTTAGTGGTGAGAAAATCTTGGCAGGAGCCTGACATCTGCAAATCAGTCCCAAGGAAGCCTGAGAAAATAGTGATCACCCTAAAGGCAGACTTTCTGGTTAAAGACACCCCCAGTAAACTCCATCATTATTGCAGCAGCCACAAATCCAAAAACACTCCATCTATCCATCTGCTCAACAAGGAGTCCCGGGCAATGGTTAGACTGGGAATGCATGTGGATGTTTCTGGCTGTTTTTTCATCTGCACCATGAACTATGTCGCTAATATGACAAGGTTCCAGTAAGATCTCACGGTATTATCCACTCTCAAGAATCCTGTTAAGACAGAGTCACAGAAGCAATCCCAAGTCACTGTTGATGATGTCTAATGTTACCAACCTTTCCATGCATCTGTTACATAATGAGGCAGATGGAGCAGCAAGAGCAACTGAAGCAGGCATTGCCATGAAATGCCACATGTGACTATGTCTATGTGATTTTGCAGACAATTTTAAGGCATCCTTCACAAATGCCCCCTTTGAAGGAACCACATTGTTTAGTTCCACAGTGAAAAAATATTTTGCAGAAGAGTGAACAGGGTGGCAAGACCCTTTTGGTGGTTGGACTGAAATTCAAAGCCCTTCAGCACACATTTAACAGGAATGAAAAAAGATCCTGTTCAATCTGGTTTCATAACTCTAGGCATCGGTACAACTTCTCTTCTGACAGAGATGGCTGAGGCAGAGGGGGCCACTTCAACAGACTGAGGCTCAGAGTTCGGGATATCTGCCAGACAAGAGTTTCCATGATCCTTTCTCTGATGGGTGTCCACAGAACCCCTGAAGGTTTGCCTCCCTGCTCCACATTGGAGGCAGTTGGGGGATGCATATCCTCTACCCTTATTCATAGTTCACCATCACATGAGACAAATGATAAGAGGGTTCATATCCAGAGATTATCGGATTCTACTTCCACCATCCCTAGACAGCATCAATCCTAATCATAACAGCCCAAACATTAAGACAAAGCCTAAATAGACCCCCAAACTCACTATTGACCTGCCACTTAAACATTAGAAGCATCAACAATAAGGTCCACAACCTCCATGCCCTCCTGACAACCAACTTCCCCGACATACTCTGTCTCACCGAAACATGGTTAAAACCAACTACGCCAGATAATGAATTTCTACCTCCAGGGTATAATATACTCAGGCTAGATCTTACTACCAGGAAAGGGGGAGGGGCTGCTCTTCTCTATAAAACTACCCTAAATGTTACTCTAGACAACCTTCAACCACTTATATTTAACAAAGCAAAAATTATGATTTCCAAACTACAAATAAATAAAAACAAATGTATAAACATAGTATGTGTCTATATTCCCCCATGTAATAACTCAGGGACCCTAGAAGACATCCTGTACTGGCTATCCAATGCCTACCCCCAAGAGACCATTGTTCTAGGGGACCTCAATATAGATTGGAATACCTGCACTGCAGACACCCCAACCACCCACATAAACCTACATGGTTTTACACAAACTATAACCTCCAGTACTAGGATCAGCAAGCCTAACAATAAAGAAAGTATCCTGGACTGGATACTAATTAATAGCCCCCACCACATGTACAAATCAGGTACTCTCCCTGAAGATCTAAGTGATCATTTGTTAATGTATACTACTAGGCATAAATTTCAATGTCCACATCTACCCACATATAAAACAATAAGAAATAACAAAAACCTCAACCTTAATAAATTCCTAGAAGAACTTAAATTATGCAGTTGATCAATTCTAAAACAACTACCACTAGATGAGACAGCAACACACTTTATTAACACATTCCTGGCCATCCTTGACAACCATGCACCTGCACGCTCTATTAGAATTAAAACAAAAGTTGCCCCCGGCTTACTAAAGAAACCAAACTAAAGATCATCCAAAGAAATAATGCCTGGAACACCTGGCACACCTCTAAAGCCCCACAAGATCAACTCAAAGTTCAACAATATAGGAATGATACAAAAAATCTATATTACTAGACAAAAAAACTATTTCTGCCATCAACAGCAGAAACACTACAACAAGCCACAAAAGTTCACATTCACATTCACATTCACATTCACATTCACATATTACTACTAAGCTAATTGCCCTTGCGAGCCATTTTAAGCCTAGCCAATTATCCCTTGTGAGACTCAAACCCTGCACCCTGTGTTTGTAAGGCAAACACCTTAGCCATTAGGCCACCCTCCCAACCTCTGGGCAGGTATTTACAAACTCCTCCACCCAGGGCAATCCACTACTCCAACTCCCTCAGCCCCTACCTAAAAATCACCAGAGTCCATTGCCAACACCTTCAACAGTTTCTTTGCAGAAACCGTCCAGGCCCTTGCTAGCAAACTTAAACCCACCTGTCCTAATGCTGAAACTCTTAAAACCAGTGACAATCTCTCCTTTAGCTCCAAAAAGTTCCGACTTCACTCATTAGAGCCCTAATTAAAAAACTCAAACTAACCACCCTTTCAGCTGACCTCCTCCCTGCAGACTATCTGCAAAAAGCTGCTGATATCATAGCATACCCTGTCACTATTTTTTATAAACAGAACCATAACTGAAGCCTCTATCCCCTCTATCTGGAAAATATCCCATGTTATACCACTCCATAAAGGTGGCAGCTCCATTGAACTGTCAAACTATAGACCAATAGCTATCCTTTCCCCTCTGGCTAAAATTATGGAAAAGTGTATCCATAAACAATTCTTACACTACCTTATTCAAAATAATCTTCTGGCCAGCCCCCAGCATGGATTTAGACCACAGCACAGTACCACCTCATCCCTCTTCTCCTTTTATAATGTCATAAATTCCAACCGTAACATCAACAAAGTATCTTCTGCCCTGTTTCTCAGTCTTTCCAAGGCCTTTGACATGGTTAACCACCAGCTACTCTTACTTACCCTAAATAAAATATCCCTAGCCAACCATGCTACACAACGGTTTCAATCTTATCTTAGTGGAAGACAGCAGGCTGTCCTTTGCCAGGACAAACTCTCCACCCTTCTCTCCGTTACCCTTGGTGTCCCTTAAGGCTCCATATTAGGTCCCCTTCTTTTCTCCCTCTTTATCAATGACCTCCACACTGTAATCCCAGACGCAACCTGTATAAAATATGCCGATGACGCCACCCTGATCTGCTCAGCCTCTACCCCTACAGATCTCCTTAGTTTAACCCAGAAAACCTTTAATACAGTGGAAAACTGGATCTCTAATCAACAGCTGATATTAAACCCTAATAAAACAAAGCTATTGCTCTTCTCCCCTACTCGCAAATCCTCTCAACCTTCGTTTACTATAACATCTAACAATTGGGCCATAATCTCACCAGATATGTATACCAAACTCCTGGATGTTATAATAGACAACAACCTCAAATATGATATGCATGTAAACCAAATGATTAAAACCGTTAGTAAAAATCTTGGCTCCCTATACAAAAACAAACCTTTTCTCACCCCTCTAGCTAGGAATGCCATTGCGTGTACCGATCTGCTTTCAACTCTACTCTGTGCCTCACCAATACTCACTAACTTGAACAAAACTGATCTCAGCAAACTCTATAGCTGCTACAATCAAATTGCCAGCTTTCCCACAGGAACTCCCTACACACCATTGTCAAAACCTACACCTCTTAGGTTGGCTAGAATTCCCCAGGCTAATTCAATTTAATCAACTTACTGTAACATTCAAGGTTATTAACCATCCAGAAAAAACACCCTCCCTTAAAAACATTATCCATCCCTACAAAAACGCTACACCTCTTTGTTCCACTACAAAACTCTTGGTTCAATCTGTTAAAGCTAACAACCTATCTGGAGAATCTTTGTTTGCAAATTCAGTAGGCAAAACCTGGAATTCGTTCCCATCTGACCTTACTCTGAACCCCTCCCTTAATCGGTTCAAAAAAAATTTAACCCAGTATTTTAAAACTCACTGGTTATGTCCTTGCTCTAACCCAGACTAAAACCTCATCTTCTTCCATATCCCTGCAATTTCTTAATTATAGCAACTAACCTCTTACAGTAAAAGGTTTGAAAAGAGAAACTGTAATATCTTTGCCGATACTCTGTATATAAGCTGCACCTATAGGTTTGATAAGAGAAACTGTAACATATTTGTATATATTTCTGTATATAAACTGTATTTTTCTTCTTCTTCTTCTTCTTTTGGCTTTTCCCGGTTAGGGGTCGCCACAGTGGATCACCTGTTTCCATTTCTTCCAGTCCTCTGCATCTTGCTCTGTCACACCAACCACCTACATGTCCTCTCTAACCACATCCATAAATCTTATCTTAGGCCTTCCTCTTTTCCTCTTACCTGGCAGCTTCATCCTTAGCATCCTTTTCCCAATATACCCAGCATCCCTCCTCGGTACATGTCCAAACCAACGCAATCTCACCTCTCTGACTTTGTCTCCAAACTGTCCAACCTGGGCTGACCCTTTAATATACTTATTCCTAATCCTGTCTACCCTCGTCCCACCCAGTGCAAATCTTAACATCTTTAACTCTGCCACATCCAGCTGTGACTCCTGCCTTTTTGTCAATGCCACTGTCTCCAACCCATATAACATAGCTGGTCTCACTACCCTTTTGTAGACCATCCCTTTCACTTTTACTGGTACTCATCTGTCACAAATCACTCCTGACACTCTTCTCCACCCTGCCTGTACTCTCTTCTTCACCTCTCTTCCACACTCGCCATTACTCTGAACTGTTGATCCAAAGTATTTATTTTCATCCACCTTCACCAACTCTACTCCCTGCATCCTCACTATTCCTCTATCCTCCCTTTCATTCACACACATATATTCTGTCTTAATCTGGCTGACCTTCATTCCTCTCCTCTCTAGGGCATATCTCCACCTCTCCAGGGTCTGCTCAACTTGTTCTCTACTCTCACTAGATATCATCTGCAAACATCATAGTCCACGGGGACTCCTGTCTGATCTCGTTTGTCAACCTGTCCATCACCAGTGCAAATAAGAAAGGGCTCAGAGCTGATCCTTGATGTAATCCCACCTCCACCTTAAACGCATCTGTCACTCCCATTGCAGATCTCACCGCTGTCACATTACCCTTGTACATATCCTGTACCACTGTTATATACTTCTCTGACACTCCCAACTTCCTCATACAATACCACAACTCCTCTCTAGGCACCCTGTCATATGCTTTCTCTAAGTCCACAAAGACACAATGCAACTCCTTCTGACCTTCTCTGTACTTCTCCATCAACACTCTCAGAGCAAACATCGCATCTGTAGTACTCTTTCCTGGAATGAAACCATACTGCAGATCACTAATCATCACGTCCCTTCATAACCTAGCTTCCACTACTCTTTCCCATAATGTCATGCTGTGACTGGTCAGTTTTACCCTCTGTAGTTACTACAGCTTTGCACATCACCCTTATTCTTAAAAATCGGTACCAAAACACTTTTTCTCCACTCCTCAGGCATCTCCTCACTTTCCAAGATTTCAAAATCTGGTTAAAAATTCCACTGCCATTTCTCCTAAACACCTCCAAGCTTCCACAGGTATGTCATCTGGACCAACAGCCTTTCCATTCATCATCCTCTTCATAGCTATCCTTACTTCTGCCTTGCTAATCCATTGCACTTCCTGATTCACTATCCCCACATTATCCAGCCTTCTCTCTCTCTCATTCACTTCATTCATCAGCCCCTCAAAGTACTCTTTCCATCTGTTCAACACATTCTCCTCACTAGTGAGTATGTTTCCCTCATTATCCTTTATCACCCTTACCTGCTGCACATCTTTCCTAGCTCAGTCCCTCTGTCTAGCCAATTGGTACAGGTCCTTTTCTCCCTCCTTATTGTCCAAACTTTCATACAACTCTCTATTCGCCTTATCCTTAGCCTTTGCCACCTCTCTCTTTACCATGCACCTCATCTCCTTATACTCCTGTCTACTTTCTTCATCTCTCTGACAATCCCACTTCTTCTTCACCAACCTCTTTCTCCATATACTGCCCTGTACGTCCTCATTCCACCACCAGGTCTCCTTGTCCTCATTCCTCTGTCCAGATGTCACACCAAGCACCTTTCTAGCAGTCTCACTTACTAGCTCTGCTGTAGTTACCCAGCTATTCGGTAACACTTCACTGCCACCCAGTGCCTGTCTTAACTTTTCCCTGAACTCTACCTCACAATCACCCTTTTTCAATTTCCACCATTTGATCCTTGGTGCTGCCCTCACACTCCTCCTCCTCTTCTTGATCATCAATGTCATTCTACAGACCACCATTCTATGCTGCCTAACTATACTTTCCCCCGTCACCACTTTACAGTTTCCAACTGTATTCATAAACTCTATCCTTCATAAGCTTGAAATGTGAGACTGTAACGTGTATGTTAATACAATATGTTTGTGCATATACTGTAACTTGCTTGTCTTTATCTGTTTGTAAGTTTGGAGCTTTTCTCCCCAGGCCTCTGCTGAAAATGGACATGTATCCAGTCGGACTATCCCGGTCAAGAAATGTAAAATAAATAATAATAAATAAATAAATTCCCCCATCCTCTCTTCATTGATTGACAGATATCCCATCCAGTTAGGCAAAGGCTGCTATGCAAGAAGTTTATCTCTGCAAAAAAGAGCTATCTAGGAGGTCCCACCAGACCAGATCAGGATTTCACTTGTGCTTTTTTTTTGGTTTCAAAGAATGTGAAGGACCTCTGGCCCATTCTGGACTTAAGATTCCTAAATAAAAGACCCACTTTCAAAGGGTCCTGGTGCAGTCAATTCTTCTGTATCTCCAGAATAAAGAATGGATGTGCTCTACAGATCGTCAGGATACCTACCTTCACAGAAAAATAGAGGAAGAATCCAGGAGATTTCTGAACTTCCAAGTAGGGGTCCATCACTTTCAATTCAGAATCCTGCCTTTTGACCTTACTACAGCTCCCAAGGTGTTCACCAAATGCATGGAAATTATAGCAGCTCATCTACATCTTCAGGGATTAAGGATTTATAAATTTCTGTTATCTAGATGCCTGGTTCCTGACTACCTCTTCCAAGGAGTCTCTTCTGCTAGCAAGGGATTATCTACTTCATCGATTCCTTCCCTAGATATTTCAATAAATCTGAAAAAATCCAACCTGACTCACAGTCAACACCTATTATCGTGGGCTGCCATTTGGTCACCACCTTACTCTGATCTTTCTACTGTAAGACAGAATTGCATCTTTGAGGTCTGCAGTGAGAAATTTGCTGGAGCTGAGAGTTTTGGGCTTTATGGCATCATCATTTCTGATGTTTCAGGTTGCTCATTACCATATATGCATCCTACAATGGAAAGGATCTGGTTTTCTTACCCCTAGAGGACCTCCTCCAGAAACCAGAAGGGAGAGAAGATACTGTGGTTTTACAAGCCGCAAGAGTTTGCTGCCATCACTCCTAGTAAATGAACCCCCCCCCCCGAGGCAGAAGAGGGAACTCTAATGGTGGATGTCATTTCCGTGGCAGGGGGTGATCCACAATATTGAGGCTTTTGGGGTCCTTTCTCCAATAGGCATTACCAGCACTCCTGAACTTTTGCCTGGCTGCTGCAGTCTGGAGACAGTCGAGGGTGTTTATTCCTACACCTGCTGGCCTGAACATCTGTCATTCAAGATGTTAAGATACAGAATATCATAACCAAAGGCTACTCCATTCTCTTTCTGTCCCCCCAAAAGAATCTTCCCAGTATTCCACCATCCCACAGGGAAGCATTAGCATTAGAAGGAAAAAGATGCTAAAAGTCAGGTCATCCAAAAAGTCCAACCAGACAAGCAGCGATCCAGAGCTTACTCAAGATTCTTTTTAATGCCAAAAAAGAATGGGAACAAAAGGCCAATTTTTGACCTCAGTCATTTGAACAAATTTGTGAAGTAGACAAAATTCTGGATGGTAATGGTTATGTCTATTTTTCCATTGCCAAAGGACAATTGCATGTGTTCAATAGAACTTCAGGAGGTATACTACTACATAAATATTGACAGACACTCCAGCAGATTTCTCCACTTCCAGCTTGGAACTAGTCACTTCCAGTTCAGAGCCCTGCCCTTTGGTTTTACCACAGTCACCTGGGTGCTCACCAAGTGTATGGCAGTGGTTGCAGCCCAGCTAGTTCAGGCTGGGGACCTGTCATTATCAGGCCAGAGTACTGCCCTTTGGTATCACCACAGCCCCCAGGGTATTTACCAAATGCATGGTGGTAGTAGCAGCTCATTTGAGACTGCAATGGATTAAGTGTGTTTCCTTATCTAAATGACTGGCTCCAGGCATCTGCTGTTACAAGCCAGGGACTATCTACTACATTTAGCCCCTACATTGGGCATTGTCACAAAAGGAAATATTACCATCCCAGCTCACTGGAATTTTGCAAATAATTATGTCATTTGTGAATATCAACATGATTCATATGTTTGTGTTACCAATGCATTAGAACTGTATGTTATGTGTATATCAAACTGCTGGTACAGAAGTTTGTGTAAAGTATTGAGCTTAAAGATGTATCCACAGTGTACCCTACTGGAAAAGGACAGAAATGTGTATACATTGTTGTAATTGTGTAAATGTATATAAACAGTGGAAACTGGAACATAGAAGGTTAACTTGCAAAACTTCAGAAAAATGGTTGAAATTAAATTGTTTTATAACTGCACCATAAAAGTTAGTGTCAATGCAGCAAGGAGACCTGATGTCTAAAACTAGGGAGCCTTCTGCATAGTCTTGTAAGTGTTTTATTGTTTTATGTCTTCTAGCAGCTGCGAATATCTGTGGGCTATGTATTTTTCACAGAGAGATGCTAAATGCTGGTAGTCTCTGATAATGGGGATTTAGCTTGGGAACTAAAGTCAGGTGAGAGAACGTAATGTCATGCTGCAAGTATCCCAGCAGTAATATTTGATATTAATTTAGGAACTCTCTGAGAGAGTGACTTTGTATTCTGTATTTTGTCTTTGACCTGGCAGCATCAGCTGGAAACATCCACTCACCACATCTGTCTTGCCTTGCTGCAAGTAAGTTAACTAGGGTACAGTAATTTCTTTTAGATTCAGTAAGGAATATAGTAAAGATTAGTTTAGATGTTTTCTGTAGTTATTTGAAACTGTCCTGCAATCTTGTTCTAAATATTTCCTATGATTTTGAACTCTGATGTCACTGGAAGACATATTTAATATTGTCTTGTTCTTTTATTATTATTAAATATATTTAACCCTATCTTTGTGGCTGATATTTGTGAGACATATTTAAGCTCTAAGAGTACTTGCATATCTGTCTGGTCACACTGTGCAGGCCACTCCTAATAGCCTTGCTCTTGGTCAAACTACCATTTGGATTAATATTAACATTACATAGTAGGATTGGACACCCTTTGTTAAGGGCCTTAAAGTATCTGGTAAGGGGGTTCTAGTGGTAGTGATAACTACCTTATAGTCTGGGCAGAATGGGGCACAGCTAGTAAACTTGTGCCAGCCTTTCCCAGGTATGTGTGTGCATAAAACAAATCTCCAAGAGTGTGTGTGTCAGCTACTTGGGCAGGGACAGAAAGCACTGTTTGGACAGAGAGAGTGTTGTAGGACATGGCTTAGAACCCTGGCTAAGGTCTCAACTCTATAGCTGTGCCAGTGGGGAGTCTTATTTGGGATCTGGAGAAAGAGGGAGGAAACCAATCCCAGACTAACTGTGGTCTCTGTGTGCTCTTAAGGGAAATTGCACTTTACTATGTGTGTACTTGTCATCCTCCCAGTGTGTACATCCCCCACTATTGCCAGTGGTGAGGGCTGAGGCTCCTTGATTACTGGCCAGTGTTGTGGCATCCTATATTAAGTGGTGGGCAGTGGTGGGATATCCACATCACATATTAATTGGTGCAGTGGTGGGATATCCACATCACAGACATCACGATCAACATGCAGAAATCTCAGCTGCAACCCGTACAGTTGATAAACTTTAAAGGACCATGTCTAGACACAGCCAATTGGCTCTCTTTCCTGTCTCCAGAAAAGGTTTCCACTTTAAGATTGCATATCATACAAATTGTAGACATTCCTATACCCCCAGCAAATCTAGTCCTCAGAGCATTAAGTTTGGTGGCTGCCACAATAACTTTGATTCCAACTGCAATGCTTACACATGAGAGTACTTCAATGGACTCTGGAAATCCAATGGTCCTTACACTTCTACCAACTGAATCACCCCATCAAGGTGCCCCGAATGTGCAAAGACTCACTTCTATGGTGGCTCCACTTGGAAGAAGTCGAGCAAGAATGATCCTTTGTCCCCACCCCCAATGCCATGTTGACCACGGACACTTCTCAGCTGGGGTGGGAGGCATTACCTGGGTCAGACGGCCCAAGGCATGTGGTCGAATCAAGAGACCAATTTGCATATTAGTGTCCTAGTGATGAGAGTGGTGCTGCAAGCATTGAAAGCATTTCAGAGCCTTCTACCTCTAGGATCAATTGCAATACAAATGGACAATATGTCAGTAGTATAGTACATCAGCAAACAGGGGGGAACCAGATCTTACTCCCTATGTTGAGAAACAAAATTTTTTTTTACATCTTTATCGTGCCAAATAAATGACTTTTTACATCTTTATCGTGGACATTATTGGTTTGAATTGTGATTACCTTGGGACCTGTCTACATAAGTGATTTGCTCGTGGTGACTGTTCTCATTTTTTGGTCTTCATATGTTGAGAAACAATGAGGGTTTAGCAATGGACGATCCTTTCCAGCCACTTCCTGATTGCAATGCACATTCTGGGCAAATCCAACATTCTAGTGGACTGGCTCAGCAGAGTTATTCTGAGGCCTCACAAGTGGTCTCTAAATCAATCAGTGGCAAACAAGCTCTTCAACAAGTGGGGACAACCTTGCTGTGATCTTTTTGCCTTGCCCCTGAATAACAATTTCAGCAGGTTCTTTGCCCTGAACCCTCCTCAGGGACAGTCCCTGAGAGATGCTCTAGTCCATGTTTCGCCCTCCAGTTTTCTTTATGCCTACACTCCCTACCCCTCATACCCAAATTTCTTCAGAAAGCTCAGAGGTTGGAGAGCAAGGTGATCCTAATTGCTCTGTTTTGGCCTCGGCAGGTTTGGTTTCCCTTTCTTTGGTGTCCTATAGTCTGCCCTCTTTGGATGCTGGAACCACATCCAGATCTTCTCTTTCACCCATCAGGACAGATTCACCTAGATCTTCCAGGGTTGAAATTGACCGCATGGTTTCCCGAATTCTGATGATGGCTAGAAATACCAGGCTTTCCTCACCAGTTCAAAGGATTTTAATATCCTCTCGCAAAGCCTGTACTAGAAAATTTTATAAAAGTAAATGGAAGTGATTTTCTGTATGAGCTTACCAAAAACACTTTGATCCTTTTACAGCCCCTATTCCTGCAGTTTTGGATTTTCTTGCTTCAATTTTCCAAAGCGAGGCAGGTTTTTCTACTATTAAGGTGCAGCTGGTAGCCATTTCACACTGGGGAACAATTCATCTTCTCTGGCTTCATCTAAATTATGTAAGACCTTTTTCAGGGGTACCTTTTTACGTAGACCACCTATAAAGTACCCCACTTCTCCTTGGGACTTAACCATGATGTTACAAGCTCTTGTCTTTCCTCCATTCGAACCTTCAGCCAAGTTAAAATTGAAGTTTCTGTCCAGAAAAACTGCCTTTTTAGTGGCCATCACTTTGGCTAAGAGGGTATCTGAATTACAAGCTTTATCAGTCAACCCCACCATATTTGATTTTTCATAAAGATAGTGACCTTGCGTACTAATCCTTCCTTTTTGCCAAAAATTGCCTGTGAAAACAATATCAATCAGGTCATTAACCTGCCAACTTTCTTCCTCAATTTCCAGAACAAGGGTGGATACACTCTTCACTTGTTAGATGTCCATAGACAGCTGTGTTTCTGTTTGGACAGAACAAAATCTTTCCAAAAAACTGATCAGCTTTTTGTTTCCTTCTCCAGTGATAGAAAGGGAATGCCAGTGTCCAAGCTCACTTTATCTAAATGCATCACAGACTGCATTTCTCATGGCCATGTCAAAGCTCATTCTACTAGATCTATGTCTACATCTCAAGCCTTCTGGTCTAGAATTCCAATAGAGAATATTTGTGCAGCTGCTACTTGGTTGAACTCACATACCTTTGTCACACATTATATGTTAGATATTGTATCTAGAGGTAGGGCTGCTTTTGGCTCCATAGTGTTTCTGAATATCCGATTTTCAATCTTTCTCAACCATCCCCCCTCCATTCCCCTGTCCCTTCTGGGAAGATTTGCAGAGATGTTCTACAAGCTGCTGTTCCTTTTGAGCTCCTGGTTCTATCTGCTGTCTATCTTCTGATACATCTCTATCCATCCTTGATTTATTGCTTATATAGCTGCAGAAAACTTGATCTGAGGTAATTTGGAGGACAGGGCCATTATGGTTAAGGGAGAAGCTTGGGAGTTGGATCCCAGCTATAAAAAAGCAGCCGAGGTGGCTCCAAGGTTCAAATCCAAACCCACCAGTTGAGAAAGAATCAAAATAGACAACACAGATTGAATATTATGGTAAGTACATAACATCTTTTTTTTTGGGGGGGGGGGGTTCAAACTTGGGTAAACATGTTACCAAAGTGACCTTAGCCAAATGGTTGACTGATTGTATTTCATTTGTTTACTAAAAAGCAGGTTTGACTTCGCCAAAACCTCTAAAAGCTCATTCCACCAGATCTATGTCAACCTCTTCATTGTTTTTATCTGGATCTTCCTTGGATGTTAACCCTCATACTTTTATTGGTCATTACAAATTGGATCTGGTCTGTAGGGGAAGAGTAGCCTTCAGCTCAACAGTGCTCAGGAATATCCTTCCTTAGAGTCCATCCGGGATTGAGGTAGTTCGGGACCCACTGTTGAGGAATGAATGAAAAGGACAACATCAGATAAAGAAGTTATGTAGTCATCATAATTCTCCATTTGTGTTGTCCACTTTCATTCTTCCTCAACTTCCCTCCCTCTATCCCCCTACCAATTTGATTTCTGGAAGGATCACAAGATGCTGTAGGAACCAATGTTCCTTTATATGAGCTCCAGATACTGGTATTTATTATTTGTTATTTCTATATTCAATAAAAGTCAGCAAACAAGATCTGAGGTAAGGTAAGGGACTGGTGCATTATGGTTAAGAGAGGAGATCAAGAGCTTTCGATGTTCCACAAGCTGTAAAAAGTGGCAGACTCAGATCCGAGGGTTAGATTCAAACCCGACAGTTGAGGAAGAATGAAAATGTGCATCACAGGTGGAACATCATGGTGAGCACATAACTTCTTTTTACTTTTGCTGGATGTACATTGCTAACTTCATCCATACTTACGTCACACTAAGAACATTAGGAAGATTGATCAGTTATTTTCTTTTCCACAGCCAACCTTGGAAAGGGGGTATGTAAAGTGACTCTTTCTCTCTCTCACTGGTTATCTGATTGTATTTCACATGTCTACAGACAGAAAGACTTTTTCTTTACCCAAACATCCTAAGGCTCACTCCACTAGATATTTGGCTACAGCCGCAGTCTTCTTCTATAGAGTATCACTTGAGGACATTTGTGGTGCAGGTATTTCATCCAGTGTCCATACCTTCATTTCTCACTACAAGCTGGATTTACAATCAAGGTCAAGAGCTTTCTTTGGTTTGACTGCTCTGGAATTTCCTTCCATGAGTCCTCCCAAGTTTGATAGTAGCTGGGCCCTCTGTCCCAACTGCTGAGGAATGGACAAAAGAATAACATCAGATATAAGTTATGTACTTGCCATAATGATAGGTCTCTGCTGTCTGCTTCTGTCCTTCCTCAACTTCCTTTCCTCCCTCCCCCATTCTTGAATTTATCCATGCCTCCTGAAGTGACTGTACTTATAACTGCCTTGGTTTGGTCATGTACTGTTCAAGATCTAAGATTGGTAAGCTTTTTCATCCCATGAGGTGTCTAGATATATGTGACAGGGAGTATTTCCCTTTTTACTAGTGTATGGGCAAACTCGATCTGAGGTAACTCTGTCTTTGCATGAGGACATGGGTAAGGTGGAGAGTCTGAGCATTGGATCCAAAGTCTGAGTGGTTGAAGTCAGATCCTAGTTACATCCAATAACCCAATCATTGAGTAAGGACAGAAGCAGGCAACACAGATCTATTGTTATAGTAAGTACATAGCTTTCATTTTTCCCTGTATGATAAAAACTACAGCTAAAATCAAGCCATTAGCATAGCATAAATCCGAACTCATTGCACAAAAGACCATCAGAATAAGGAAAAAATGTTGAAATATTCAAAAAGTTGAATAAAAAGACAAAGTAGAAATACAACAAAAAGTCCAGTTCTTTTAGATAAATATTAAAGAACTATTTGTTACAACCCCTTATTTGAGGCTTTATCATATCGGATTATTTGATGATAACTTGAAGGTAAGACTTCCTTTTTTCTGAAGACATTAAAAAGATCTCTCAGACCATGTAGTCATGCTTACTTATTTGAAGTTATCTACAACATCCAAGTCTAATGTCAAGCATCCCCTCTTAGAAGGAGCTAGTGCTTACTACTGAAACATTGCTGCAGTCATTGATTCTATCAAGGCATTAGTTCCTAATCCCTAGTATAATTCTGAAACTGCCATTTTGAGATGATAGATCTATTCCAAATGTATCCAGAGTGTGTCAGATCTACACAGCTGTAAAATTAGTCCAGATTCCAGGACCACTTCACCAGCTGTAAATTGCTGGTCTTTACTAAATTTGCCAGCTGTGCAATTAGTCCACAGTCTAAGAACACTACATCAGCTGTAAATTGTTGATATTCACTGGATTTGTCAGAGTCATGTCAGAATAAATTATCCCCGTTGATTACTTTTATCTTATCCAAGATATTATGGCTATGTTTTTATGACAACTGAAATGGATATTACCAATATCAGCCCCTAGACTCAAGTTGATAACAGTCTTCTTTAGTTAAGGACCTTGGGAAAAAAGGGAGAGGAGCCATTAAACTCTCCATTCTGCTTCCTTTTCTCAGAGAAATATTGCTCCTGTGAGAGCAGAAAGCCTGCCCCCTTCAAAAAAATATGGTAAACCACCATGCCATATGTATCCCTTAGAATGTTACCCTTTTGTGACTTACCTTCACTTTGAACAATGAAGTCACAGGTTGCTAACAAGGAATCTGACTCTTGTGACTTGGCTACAGATGACTCCTTGGGAGTCTATTGCAGCGTATAAAAAAGTAGGAAATTGGCCATTTCATCCTAGATCTCACAAAACAGAGGCAGAAAAATAGATTTGATGTTGTCAGTTTAATTTATTCCTCAACTAATGGTTTCAGATCCAATCCTCGGGTCAGACTCAACTGTTATACTAACTTGTAGCCACCAAAAAACTTTCATGCTCTTTCCCTACCCATAATACACCACCCAACATCTCTGATCTCATTTGCCGCTTTCATGTCTAGATATGGTCGCCTTCAGCTCTCAAATTGTTGAGTGGGAGATAAGTCTATTTTACATATTAGCTCCTAAAAAATGTTCAATTGATCTTTAGATTTTGCTATTACTGTTAAACTTTACTTTCCACATACCTTAGAGTGTACTTATTTCCTACCATTGTTGGTAGGCCTATCCTATCCGTCCCTGTCTCTTTACATGTTGTGCATCCGTCTAATACCATAGTTGGTACATTTCTTACTATTTTTACAAATATTTGTATCCTTTCAGCTTACCTTTGCTGGTATTTGGTCTTTCTCTACTTACTAGTCTAAAATAAAAAAGTTTAATGACTTGTTGTTGCTGTTGTGGTATTCTCTCCTCTTTCTCAGGATGTCCAAAAAAGGATCAGTGGGATTTAAAAAATATGAAAAGTGTGGGCACGAATTGCTTTTTTCTGATGCCCATAAGCTTTGTGTGTACTCCTTGGTCCCAGGACACTTAAATGCACCATCTGTCGCAGGTTTAATCCCTGAGCCCTGGCTGACAGAAAAATTAGATTTTGAAAGGCTTGCTGCCAACTTCCTTCTCCAAGGACATTACTAGGGCTCAATCCCCCAAACACAAGACTAGACACCGAGCAAAAAGATCTAAACCTTCTGATTCTTCAGCCTTCCTCCTCGAAACCTAAAAAGAAAAAAAGAAAGATCAGATCTGAAATTAGTTGCAGTCTGACCTTCGTAAGATCCAATCAAACCAGTATCAGATCCTACATCCTTGGATCCGAAGCCTTTGCCAAGGACAACTTATTCTCCTCATCTGGATCCAGTCCCATCCACAGTGTTTTTTCCCTTTCTCGAAAGTTGCTCCAAATCTCCATAACTAGCATCATGTTAAGTTGTCTATCTCTCCTTCATACTTGCTGGTTGGGTTTGGAGCCGCTCCTCGGCTCCGACTCGGCCATCTTCAAAAGCTGGAGAGCTGTTTACTGGCTCGAGGCCACCCCATATCCCATGATGCCTGGCGCTAGATACCCAGATCTCATTTGCCGCTTCTGCTGCGAGGTTGTCTTACTGGCTCAGGTCGTATATTTTCATTGTTTTATCTGTATTTTTGATAAAAACTATTAGGATATTTTAGTGTAGATTGTTAGTTGTAGTTACAACCTTTCTCAGTATATCTTTGTTGTACCTATAATTTCTTTCCTGAATCCCTCCCCTTCCCTTCAGAAAACTCGTTTTAGTTAGAGAGTTTTCCCCTCCCCCTTCACTTTCTTCACATAGGTAGCCATTTAAATTAGAGGCTAACCCTTCTTTTTCTCTTCAAAAAAAAAAAAAAAATTAGTATTTACCTAGTTTAGTTTTATTTGTTTGTAGGTAACATAGAATATTCTTGGTATTTTTTTTGGCTGTTTTTTGGGTGTGGTAACTTTAGTGTGTGTAATAGTTATTATCTCCTATTTTTTGTGTATTGTTCTTGGTGTTCCTTCTTTTCAGGGATGTCCAAGGATACCAAGGTGTCTGGATTCAAGAAGTGTGGCTCATGCTGTCAGAAGATGTCTCTGACAGATGGTCACACTTCTTGTGTCTATTGTCTGGGCGCTGCGCACCTGCAGGACTCTTGTTCGGTTTGCCATGCTTTCAGCCCAAGAGTCCTGCAGGATTGTAGAAATAAGTTAATCCTACAGGGTTTACTTAAGCCCCAGGATTCACCAGATAAGGCTCAGCCCATGAAGTCCTCTAAGCCACCTAAATCTTCGGCTCCCGGTTCGGAGCCGTCGTTCGGTGAAGCTGTTCCTTCTGCCTCGGTTCTGGCCGGAACCGATGTGCCTGCCTCCCAGTCGGTCCCGACTCACACTTCAGAGCTGTCGGGGAGTCGAAAGAGATCTAGGTCTCCCTCCCTGGAGTTGATACGCTAGGCTCCGAGGTCACCTCTGCTCCAATCGGAGCACAGTCATCGGTCCTCCCACTCTTCTCGGTCCTCAAGGCTTTCAGATCACGACGTGGAGAGAGTGGTCAGTTGGCTGTTGAAATCTCAGGCCCTAGCAAAAATGTTGTTCAGCCCCCCCTCATCAGGTGTTGGCTCCGTCCATGTTATTCCTCCTCCAACTCCTCCCTTGAGCTCGGAGCCGGAGTTCGTTGGGGTTCGAGTTGTGGAACTCTCGGCACCGATACCTTTTCCTTTGGTTCCATCGTCAGCTCCGATCACTTCCTTGCTACCGTCCTTGGAGGGGTCTGGATGCCGAGAATCCCTCATCAGCTCCGAATGGCATCGGACCCTTGTCCGACCCCATTCTCCCCCTCAGAGCTTCGGCGCAGGTGAGCTCCTACATCGGCTTCGGAGCCGTCCCCCTTGGTGCGGAGAGGGATTATGATCTCTTCGGAACTGGAACCTTCTCTGCATCCGAGCAGAGACGTCTTTGAGGTCATGAGGAGTCCCCTGAGTCAGCCCCACGATCATCCCCATTGGCTCCTCCCCCTATGGTGCCTGCATCTGCCTCTGCCCCTCCTCCAGACCCCAAGCATGGGGAACCAACGCTCCAGGGCACCTCCTTGGGTGCATCTTCCTCTTCCGAGGCCTCCCCTGATCATTCAGAGGAGCCACCTCATAAGAGGAAATGCAAGAGGAAGCATGTTGACTCCCCTGAGTCTGTCACATCAGATACCGACTTAGAGGATTCGGAAGGGTCCCCAAGATCCCCCTCTGAAGATGTCTCCTTCTCAGACATCTTTGAGATGCTTAGGCAGAGGGGAAACTTGACTACCCTAAGCCCTTCTGAGGATGAGTCGGTATTCCTGGATGCGTTTGGATCCCGACCTTCCACCTCCTGGGTGTCTCGGCCTTTCGACCCACAGATGTCTGTGGTGGCTCGGAAGGTGTGGTCAGCTCCAGACACAGTTGAACCGACCCCCAGAAGACCCGCTAAATTCATAACTGCACCACAGGATAAACAGTTTTTGACCAAAGGTGTTCCCGTTGATGCCATGCTGATAGCGGTGGCCACAAAGAAGGAGTTGGCTGAAACTTCTTCGTCTGTCTATCCCCCTAACAAGGAGTTCAGGACGATGGACAGATATGGGAAATGGATGTTCTCTTCAGCGACTTTTTCCATGAGGTCTCTGAATTATTTGTGCCACTTTACCCATCTTCAAAGGGATCTCCTTAAAGAGCTTGGAGATACCCTCCAAGATCCATCAGCTGAGGGGGCCCAGGCTAAGGCAGCCTCCCAGCTGGCGACTCTTAATTCAGTGGTGAACTCCTCCATGAGGCTCATTTCTTATGCAGCTGAAGGTGCGAGTAGAGCCACGGGCACAGGCGTTGCCCTAAAGAGGCACGCTTGGATGCAGCTATGTAACTTTGCGGAACTTTTCAGAGCGTCTCTCACCAACACCCCCTTTGATGGTTCCTCTCTTTTTGGATCACAGGTGAAGGACACCCTTACCAGGTGTGAGCAGGTAGGCAAGACTCTCTTTACCGTGGGAGTCCGTTTTTCCACTCCTTCCAGACCATATCCCAAGGGTCAGAAGAGTGGAAAGATGTGGTTCCGGAAATCCCAGGGAGCCTTGCCAGACACACGTGGTGAGCTCCTATCCAGGGGCAGAGGAGGGAACAATAATAGACACCGCCCTCATGGCAGAGGGGGTCCGCAAAACCAGGGCAGCAGAGAATCCTTCTCTGAGAAGCCCTTCCAGCATTCCTGAAGGGATGCCTGGCTGCCCACCTCTGGAGGCAGTCGGGGGAAGATTATCGCTGTACCCAAGAGCCTGGCAAGACATAACACAAGACAAATGGGTACAGTCTGTTATATCTAGAGGCTACAGAATTCCCTTTGTTCGCACTCCCTTATTGTTAAACAAGTCCCTTCCAGATGTTCCACCCAATCTAAGGGATCAAGCAGTTCAAGAAGTTTCAAAACTGCTAAGAAAAAGGGCCATCCAGCAAGTCCCAGCAGACCAGCAAGGATCCGGAATTTACTCAACGTTCTTTTTGGTGCCAAAAAATACAGGGGACTGGAGATTCATTCTGGATCTCAGCAGACTGAACAGGTCTGTACAAAGAACGAAGTTTCGGATGGTCACGCTACAGTCCATTTTACCCTTTATGGGTCAGGACAATTAGATGTGCTCTATAGATCTTCAGGATGCGTACTACCATGTCAAAATGGACAGACGCTCCAGAAGATTCTTTCGCTTCCTGCTGGGAGCCAGCTATTATCAGGTCAGAGCTCTGCCCTTTGGTCTCACCACAGCCCCCAGGGTGTTCACCAAATGTATGGCAGTAGTTCCCACTCACCTGAGACGGCAAGGATTCCAGGTGTTTCCATATCTAGATGACTGGCTCCTCACTGCTACCACCAGGCATCACCTTCTGCAAGCCAGAGACTATACTATCGAGACTTGCTCCAGACTAGGTATCTCAATAAATTTCAAAAAGTCTGCATTGTCGCCCTTTCAGTCTATCACCTTTATAGGCACAAATTTAAATACAAAAGACATGTCAGCGAGCCTTCCACCAGACGGGGTATTAGTGATTCGCCAACATGTACAGGTTTTATTAGCATGCAAAAGAATTCAAGCCAGGTTCGTCCTCCAAACTCTGGTCTCATGGCAGCAGTGATCATACTTGTTACTCTAGCTCGTTTTCACATGAGGATTCTCCAGTGGCTTCTTTTCACCCAATGGTCCTTCCAGCAGCTTCCCATGTCTCACATGATTATGATCACAGAAGCATGCAAAAAGCACCTTGCGACGTGGATGGTCTCCACATCAGTGCCCCGGGGCAGACCATTTGTACTTCCCCCTCCAGTCACTATGGTGACCATGGATGCCTCCCTGATCGGGTGGGGGGAGCATTATCAGGGCAGAACAGTCCAAGGCACCTGGCAACCTCATGAGTACCATCTGCATATAAACGTCTTGGAGATGAGGGCCGTGCTTTTAGCGTTGCAAGCTCTTCAGGACTCTCTTCCTACTGGGACCATTGCAATTCAAACGGACAATATGTCAGCAGTGTGGTACATCAACAAGCAGGGCGGAACCAAGTCCTACCCCCTATGTTGAGAAGCACTCAGACTCTGGCAGTGGGCGATCTCTTCCCAACAGTTTCTGATCGCAATGCACATCCCTGGGAGGCCCAACGTCATAGCAGACAGGCTGAGCAGAGCAATTCTCATGCCTCACAAGTGGTCTATGAATCAGGTAGTTGCGGACCAAATCTTCCGCAAATGGGGCCAACCTTGCTGCAACCTTTTTGCCACCCCCTTCAACAGCAAGTGCAGCAATTTCTTCTCTCTCCTTCCACTTCCCGGACATTCCCCCAGAGAAGCTCTAGTCCACGATTGGCCTCAGGGAATTCTTTATGCATTCCCTCCTTTTCCCCTAATCCCGAAGCTAATACAGAAAGCTACCGTATTGGACTGCAAAATGATCCTCATTGCTCCTTACTGGCCTCGACAAATATGGTTCCCGTTCCTGCATCATCATCTTCTCGAGCAGCCTTGGACTCTGGACCTAGTTCCAGACTTTCTGATCCATCAATCAGGCGGGCTGCACCAATCCCTGCAATCTCTCCAGCTCACTGCTTGGTTGCTCCACTTCCAACTTTAGCCAGGCTTCCTGATATCTCCCCCTCTGTGCACGAAATTATTTTATCATCGCACAAGTCTACAACTAGAAAAACGTACGCTAGTAAGTGGAAACGTTTTTCTTCCTGGGCAGAGGCTAAGAGTATAGACCCTTTTTCAGCCACTGTACACCACATTTTGGAATTTCTTGCGGAGCTCATTCATGCTGGGTCGGCTTACGCTACAATTAGAGTTCAGTTAGCAGCAATTTCAAATTTTCACATTGGCCTGTCGGAAAATAATATCATGCTCATAAACTATGTAAATCCTTTCTCAAAGGGACCACTCTGCTCAGGCCTCCAGTGAGAGATCCTCCACCTCCGTGGGATCTAAATTTGATTTTAGCTTCTCTAATTTTGCCCCGCTTTGAACCTGCAGCATCATGTTCCTTTAAGTTTTTATCTTGGAAAACTCTCTTTCTGGTAGCTATTACTTCAGCCAGAAGAGTTTCGGAACTTCAGGCTCTTTGTAGTCGTCCTCCGTACCTAGTGTTTCACAATGACAGGGTCGCTCTCAGGACTAATCCTTTCTTCCTTCCTAAGGTCTCTTCAGAGAATAACTTGAATCAGTCCATAGACCTTCCTGTGTTTTTTTCCAACCACAACAGGGCGGAATATAAATTGCATCAGTTAGATGTTCACAGGCAACTAAGCTTTTATTTGCATAGAACTATGGACATCAGGAAATCGGACCAACTTTTCCTTTCTTATGTTGAGGGTAAACAAGGTCTTCCAGTCTCAAAAGTAACCTTGTCCAGGTGGTTGACTACTATCATCACATTTATCTATCAACTGAGGAATAAAGAATTGCCTGTTAAACCAAAAGGTCACTCCACCAGAACTTTAGCCACTTCTGTGGCCTTTCAGGCTAGGTTGCCCATGGAATCTATTTGTGCTGCGGCTATGTGGTCCAACCCACATACTTTCATTTTGCATTATAAGTTGGATGTGGTTTCCAGGAGCAGAGCTGATTTTGGTTCCACTGTTCTGAAGAGTTTGTTCCGATGAGCCACCCAGGATTTTAGGTGCTAGGGACGCTGTCCCAACCAGCAGGAATGAAGGCGAGATAGACAACTTAACATAAAGAAGTTATGTACCTACCATAACGTTCCATGTTAGTTGTCTTCTTCTCACCTTCTTTCTTGCGTCCCACACTCCATGCCCCTATCCTAGTAGACCGAGAAGAATTCCTTATGTTTTTTTCACTGGCTGAGTCTTCTCTGGCTACTCTTTTCTGCCTAGTAGCCTCTCTGGTAGGGTTTATACATTCCAGGATAGGATTCTTTCCTTATTATGTCTGCAGTTAGACTTACCAAACGAGATCTGGGTATCTAGCGCCAGGCATCATGGGATATGGGGTGGCCTTGAGTCAGTAAACAGCTCTCGAGCTTTTGAAGATGTTCGAGTTGGAGCCAAGGATTGGCTCCGAACCCAACCAGCAAGAAAGAAGGCGAGAAGAAGACAACGAACATGGAACGTTATGTTAGGTACATAATTTCTTTTTCTCATTCCTCCAGGAGTCTCACTGAAGAAGATGTGTACAGAATGATGAGGAAATTCCTGTCAACACAAATTCAGATGGGAGTTCTTATTGCTCCTACCTCTTCAGGTCAAGAAGCCCAATCACCCATTATGGCTCCTTCTTTAATCCAGCCTGTTGCTTTAGAATCCTTGGATCCGAGCCTTCTGGGACATCTGGTTCAGATCAGAAGAAAGCACTTTCTTTGAATCTGAATGTTGCTTTGAGTGCACTGACTTTGCCATCTTTAGAGCCAGATGACTCTCAGAGTCAAAGCATCCCTGTTGGGTCCAGGAGGTTGGAGTTGAGTCTGAGGTTTTTGGAGCCCTCTTCCTCTTGGGGCCTTGCCACTGGACAGCTCAGCTCTGACTTCCTCCTCAGGTGGGTTGTTTTCAAAGCGGAGAGAGGTGATGGGTCAAAAACTTGCTTTCTTGGCTCCATTGTCTTCCTTCTCTCAAAAGGTGATCTGCTTTTGAGGTTGTGAAGAGAGTGTTTTCTGCTCTGGCAGGACAGATGGATCCTAACCCCTTGAATCCACCCTCTACTTCTCACATATCTTTGAATCTTGAGCCTCAACATTCTACCCCACAGGGACAGCCAACTCAAAACTTCCAGACTACCCAGCAGGGTATTCTAATCTATTCTGATACTTCACCAGACCATCCCACTGAGGAGGTCCCTAGGAGGAGAAAGTGCAAAAGGAGGCACTTGGACTCTCCTCAAGAGTCAGTCACTGAGGATACTGATTTTGATGAAGGAGAGGGGTCCACAAAATCACCACCTGATGATGTCTCATTTGGAGACATTCTTGAGATCCTTAAGCTGAAGGGTGGCTGGTCTTCTCAAGAGCCTTCTCTGGAGGAATCAGTGTTTCTGGAGGCATCTGGAGATGGCCCGTCTACCTACTGGTTATTCCATCCACCAATAAGCTCATTGATTTGGTCTCTAGGTGAGCATGGAAGAAACCTGATTCAGTTGAGCCAATCCACAAAAGACCAGACCAGATTCTGACTCCAAAAGTAGGAAAGGGGGTGCCAGTAGATGCCATGGTCATGGTAGCAGCTACAAAAAAAGAACTTGCTGAACAGAGTTCCACTGTCCATCCTTCTAACAGAGTCTAGGGCAACTGACAGATTTGGGAAGCGTGTTTATGCTTCAGTGACCTTTGTACTCAGACATCAAAGAAATTTGATTAAAGAGCCATCAAAATCTCTTTCTGGAACTGACAGTGCTGAGGCTCAATCTTCAATAGCTTCTCAGTTGGCTCCTCTACAAGCTATATCTAATTCATCTATGAGGCTTATCTCGCACATTCCAGAAGGTGCCTCAAGGGCCACGGGTTCAGGTATTTCCATCAGGAGACATGCTTGGATGCACCTGTGTGATTTTGTGGAGTCCTTCAAGTCCTTGTTCTTCAATGCTCCTTTTGATAACACATCTTTGTTTGGCCCCATAGTGAAGAACAAACTCTGTAGGTGTGAGAAAGGAGGAAAGACCCTCTGTGCAGTGGGTATGCATTTTTTGACTTCTTAAAGAACCTTCTCCAGGAATCAATGGGGAGGTTGAAAATGTGGTTCAAAAAGTCCCAGGGTCCTTTCCAGAACATATGTGGAGATAGTTCCTTCAGAGACAGAGGGGGACCTATAATGGACAGTTACACCCCTGAGGCAGAGGAGACCTGCAAAACCAGGGGCCTAGAAATTCTTTTTCTGACAGACCCTTCCAATGTTCCTGAAAGGAAGCCCGCTTGCCCACCTCTGGAGGCAGTCTGGGAGTAGCTTATCCCTGCACTAGAGAGCCTGGCTAGGTATAACAAAAGACAGTTATTGTAGAGGATTATTTCTAGAGGTTATATAATACCCTTTTCCATGCCTCCACCATTTGTAAGAAAATTTCCCGATGTACCACCCAGTCAGAGGAAAGCAGCGGCACTAGAAATTCAAAATCTGCTAAGAAAAATAAGCATCCAAGAGGTTCTACTGGAACAAATAGAATCCGGAACGTATTTAAGATTCTTTTTAGTGCCAAAGAAAACAGGAGAGTGGAGACCAATTTCAGATTTCAGTGTATTGAACAAGTCAGTTTGACACACAAAGTTCTGGATGGTCACATTTCAGTCCATTCTGCCCTATCTGGGCAAGGATAACTGGATGTCTTCGATAGACCTTCAGGATATATACTATCACATACAATTGAACAGACAATCCAGAAAGTACTTACACTTCCAGCTGGGAACCAGTCTTTATCAGTTTAGAGTACTGCCCTTTGGCCTCACCACAGCCCCCAGGGTGTTCCCCAAATGTATGGCAATAGTAGCAGCTCACTTCAGACTGCAGGTTTTCTGAGTGTTTCCATATTTAGACAACTGGCTCATTACCACCTGACAAGGCATCGACTGATAGAAGCATGCGATCAGGTGCTAGAGACTTGTTTACATCTCAGAATAATCTTAAATTACAACATGTCTCACATAGAACTGACCCAACCATTAGAATTCATAGGGAGAGTGTTCAACATGTTATCTAAGGTAGCTTCTCTTCCTCTATCAAGAGTACAAATGATAAGGATGTAGGTCAGAAAAATAATTTGGAGTACCAGAATTTTAGCATGATTGATTCTACAAGCCCTGGGATCAGTGTCAGGAGCAGTAATTTTAGTTACTTTAGGCAAGATTCCACATGAGTATTCTACAGTGGATGCTAGCAGTACAATAGTCAATGCTTTCTCAACCCATGTCAACAAAGATAAGAATAACTCAGGTATTTTTATTTATTTTATTTTATTTTACATTTGTTGACCGGGATAAATCCGACTGGATATATGTCCATTTTCAGCGGAGGCCCGGGGAGAAAAGCTCCACATGTAGAGTACAATTACATACAATTACATACAAGTTAAGCAGGTACATGTTAATACATTGTTGTAGTAAAAACAAGATAGAGAAAAAAGAACATGTCATATAAGTAATTATTATAAAAATTTCTCTGATGTTTACTTTAATAGACAAGACAACAATGTGAACAGATGGAGACAGACAAAAGTTTAAATATACATATCCTAGGAAGTCATACCTTTCAAAGGAGAGTGATAGCTAGAAAAGAGAAGAAAGGAATAATAGAATTAGGGGTGAAGAGAGAAGGATAAGGAGAAATAAACGGAAAGAGAAAAAATTGCTTGATAGAGGAGAAGAAGAGGTAAGCTAATATGAAGAGGTTAATCTGGATATGAGCACTGGCAAAGCCAGTGAGACTGGAAATGGTGGGTTAGTCTTTTTTTGAAGTGGGGTAAGGAGGTGATGGTGGTAATACTGGGAGGGAGGGAGTTCCATATCTTACCAATGGAATTGGCAAATAGTGCATCGCCACCAGAGTTACAGGATTTGACTGATTGAATAAGTGTCCTGCACGAGGACCAGGCTATTTAGATTGATGTAAGGTGTGATTAAATTCTCCAGTGCTGAGACTTTTCTGGGTGTTTGAGTATTTTGAATGCTTCAATGAGTTGGTTTTGCTGGAGGAGGTTATGGAATTCTAACCAGCCGAGGTCTTTTAGGTTAAGACAATGATGAGTTCTATATGGTTTACCAGTTGCAAATCTCGCTATGTGATTGTAGGAGCATGATAGTTTATTTAGGTCTGATTTATTAAGGTTAGTAAACATTGGAAGGGCGTATAGTAGGGTAGAGAGTAAGTGCGAGCGAGCCAGGGTTACTCTTGCAATTGGTGTTAGAAAGGATTTGATTCTATATAGGGACCCTAGTTTTTTATTAATGGTCTTAATAGTTTGATTAATATGGATGTCAAATTTGAGTTTATTATCAATGGTCACCCCTAATAGTTTCGTGTGGGAGTCTGGGGAGATAATTGTCCCATTATTGGATTGTATGGTAAAGGAATTGTAGGGAAGTTTTTGGGTAGGATGGAAGAGTAATAATTTGGTTTTCTTTGGATTCAGTATTAGTTGTCGTCCAGTTAGCCACTTCTCTATTGCTGTAAAACAGCTTTGTGTTTTGGATAGTAGTTTGTCAAGAGATTTGTCAGAGCATACTAATGTCGAATCATCGGCATATTGGATACAGGTAGCCTCAGGGATGGCTTTATGGAGGTCATTAATAAAGATTGAAAAGAGAAGTGGTCCCAGTATGGACCCCTGAGGGACTCCAATGGTGTTTGGAAGGAGGTTGGAGAGCTTATTTTCCCACCGTACTGCTTGTTTCCTACCAGAGAGATAGGCCTGAAACCAATCTAATGTTTGGTTATCCAGGTGGAGATTTCTTAGGGTATCATGGAGTAGTCGGTGGTTAACCATATCAAAGGCTTTTGATAGATCCAGAAAGAGTGCTGAGGATATTTTTTTGTTATTCCGGTTATGGTTTATTGTGTCAGTAAAGGAGAGGAGGGCTGTAGTAGTGCTGTGATTGGGTCTAAAGCCATGTTGTGAGTTGGTCAGGAGTTTGTTCTGGGTAAGATAGTGAAGGAGTTGTTTGTGTATACATTTTTCCATAATTTTGGCCAGTGGGGACATTATGGCTATAGGCCGGTAGTTTGATAATTCTGTGGATGAGCCACCTTTATGGAGTGGGATTACGTATGATATTTTCCATAATGAGGGAATTGTAGATTCTGAAATAGTACGATTTATAAGTATAGAGATGGGGTAAGCTATGTCGTCTGAAGCTAGTTGTAAGTATTCCGCTGGTAGAAGGTCTGGAGAGGGAGCTTGGTTTAAGTTTTTGAAGTAGTATATTTTCTGAAGTAGTAATTTCTTAGGTCACACAACATGGAACGTTATGTTAGGTACATAATTTCTTTTCTCATTCCTCCAGGAGTCTCACTGAAGAAGATGTGTACAGAATGATGAGGAAATTCCTGTCAACACAAATTCAGATGGGAGTTCTTATTGCTCCTACCTCTTCAGGTCAAGAAGCCCAATCACCCATTATGGCTCCTTCTTTAATCCAGCCTGTTGCTTTAGAATCCTTGGATCCGAGCCTTCTGGGACATCTGGTTCAGATCAGAAGAAAGCACTTTCTTTGAATCTGAATGTTGCTTTGAGTGCACTGACTTTGCCATCTTTAGAGCCAGATGACTCTCAGAGTCAAAGCATCCCTGTTGGGTCCAGGAGGTTGGAGTTGAGTCTGAGGTTTTTGGAGCCCTCTTCCTCTTGGGGCCTTGCCACTGGACAGCTCAGCTCTGACTTCCTCCTCAGGTGGGTTGTTTTCAAAGCGGAGAGAGGTGATGGGTCAAAAACTTGCTTTCTTGGCTCCATTGTCTTCCTTCTCTCAAAAGGTGATCTGCTTTTGAGGTTGTGAAGAGAGTGTTTTCTGCTCTGGCAGGACAGATGGATCCTAACCCCTTGAATCCACCCTCTACTTCTCACATATCTTTGAATCTTGAGCCTCAACATTCTACCCCACAGGGACAGCCAACTCAAAACTTCCAGACTACCCAGCAGGGTATTCTAATCTATTCTGATACTTCACCAGACCATCCCACTGAGGAGGTCCCTAGGAGGAGAAAGTGCAAAAGGAGGCACTTGGACTCTCCTCAAGAGTCAGTCACTGAGGATACTGATTTTGATGAAGGAGAGGGGTCCACAAAATCACCACCTGATGATGTCTCATTTGGAGACATTCTTGAGATCCTTAAGCTGAAGGGTGGCTGGTCTTCTCAAGAGCCTTCTCTGGAGGAATCAGTGTTTCTGGAGGCATCTGGAGATGGCCCGTCTACCTACTGGTTATTCCATCCACCAATAAGCTCATTGATTTGGTCTCTAGGTGAGCATGGAAGAAACCTGATTCAGTTGAGCCAATCCACAAAAGACCAGACCAGATTCTGACTCCAAAAGTAGGAAAGGGGTGCCAGTAGATGTCATGGTCATGGTAGCAGCTACAAAAAAGGAACTTGCTAAACAGAGATCCACTGTCCATCCTCCTAACAGAGTCTAGGGCAACTGACAGATTTGGGAAGCGTGTTTATGCTTCAGTGACCTTTGTACTCAGACATCAAAGAAATTTGATTAAAGAGCCATCAAAATCTCTTTCTGAACTGACAGTGCTGAGGCTCAATCTTCAATAGCTTCTCAGTTGGCTCCTCTACAAGCTATATCTAATTCATCTATGAGGCTTATCTCGCACATTCCAGATGGTGCCTCAAGGCCACGGGTTCAGGTATTTCCATCAGGAGACATGCTTGGATGCACCTGTGTGATTTTGTGGAGTCCTTCAAGTCCTTGTTCTTCAATGCTCCTTTTGATAACACATCTTTGTTTGGCCCCATAGTGAAGAACAAACTCTGTAGGTGTGAGAAAGGAGGAAAGACCCTCTGTGCAGTGGGTATGCATTTTTTGACTTCTTAAAGAACCTTCTCCAGGAATCAATGGGGAGGTTGAAAATGTGGTTCAAAAAGTCCCAGGGTCCTTTCCAGAACATATGTGGAGATAGTTCCTTCAGAGACAGAGGGGACCTATAATGGACAGTTACACCCCTGAGGCAGAGGAGACCTGCAAAACCAGGGGCCTAGAAATTCTTTTTCTGACAGACCCTTCCAATGTTCCTGAAAGGAAGCCCGCTTGCCCACCTCTGGAGGCAGTCTGGGAGTAGCTTATCCCTGCACTAGAGAGCCTGGCTAGGTATAACAAAAGACAGTTATTGTAGAGGATTATTTCTAGAGGTTATATAATACCCTTTTCCATGCCTCCTCCATTTGTAAGAAAATTTCCCGATGTACCACCCAGTCAGAGGAAAGCAGCGGCACTAGAAATTCAAAATCTGCTAAGAAAAATAAGCATCCAAGAGGTTCTACTGGAACAAATAGAACTGAACGTATTTAAGATTCTTTTTAGTGCCAAAGAAAACAGGAGAGTGGAGACCAATTTCAGATTTCAGTGTATTGAACAAGTCAGTTTGACACACAAAGTTCTGATGGTCACATTTCAGTCCATTCTGCCCTATCTGGGCAAGGATAACTGGATGTCTTCGATAGACCTTCAGGATATATACTATCACATACAATTGAACAGACAATCCAGAAAGTACTTACACTTCCAGCTGGGAACCAGTCTTTATCAGTTTAGAGTACTGCCCTTTGGCCTCACCACAGCCCCCAGGGTGTTCCCCAAATGTATGGCAATAGTAGCAGCTCACTTCAGACTGCAGGTTTTCTGAGTGTTTCCATATTTAGACAACTGGCTCATTACCACCTGACAAGGCATCGACTGATAGAAGCATGCGATCAGGTGCTAGAGACTTGTTTACATCTCAGAATAATCTTAAATTACAACATGTCTCACATAGAACTGACCCAACCATTAGAATTCATAGGGAGAGTGTTCAACATGTTATCTAAGGTAGCTTCTCTTCCTCTATGAAGAGTACAAATGATAAGGATGTAGGTCAGAAAAATAATTTGGAGTACCAGAATTTTAGCATGATTGATTCTACAAGCCCTGGGATCAGTGTCAGGAGCAGTAATTTTAGTTACTTTAGGCAAGATTCCACATGAGTATTCTACAGTGGATGCTAGCAGTACAATAGTCAATGCTTTCTCAACCCATGTCAACAAAGATAAGAATAACTCAGGTATGCAGAAGATATCTTTGCTGGTGGATGCAGTTGTAACAGGTATTAAAAGGCTGTCCTTTCATCCTTCCTCAACCCAAGGCTGTAGTGATCACAGATGCTTCCTAGATTGGGGGGTGGCATTTCCTGGGGAAAACAGTCCAAAGCACTTGGTTCCCTGAAGAGGCCAACTCGCATATTAATGTTCTAGAGATGAGAGCAGTGCTTTTGGCATTGCAGGCATTACAAGACTCTCTTCCTTTCCGAACAATTGCAGTCCAGACAGACAACGTCAGTAGTTTGGTACAGCAATAAACAAGGGTCTTATCCCCTGTGTCAAGAAGCCCTCAGAGTGTGGCAATGGGTGATATCTTCCAACCGCTTCCTAATAGCATCACATATTCTGGGGAAGTCCAGTATGATAGCAGACAAACTGAGCAGGTCCATCTTACTACCTCATGAGTGGTCTCTCAACAACAAAGTGACGCATGTGATTTCAGTCACTGGGGCCAGCCTTGCTGCGATCTTTTTGCCTCTCCCCTAAACAGCAAGTGCCGCAGCTTTTTTGGCCTAATCCCTCCACCACGGGAATCACTGAGGGATGCTGTGCTCTGTGATTGGCCCCCAGTCTTCTGTATGCTTACTCCCTGACCCCCCTAATTCCCAAATTCCTGCAGAACACAGCCCATTTGAAGAGCAAAATCATCCTCATTGCACTTTACTGGTCTAATCAAATTTGATTTCACTTCTTTGTCCTCACCTACAGTATTCACCTTGGACTCTGGATCAAACTCCAGACCTTCTCTCCCACCCGACAGGCATAGTTTAGTCAGATATCTCAAGCCTCAGACTAACATTGTAGTTTCTCCAATTCCTTTAATAGCCAGACAACCAATGCTCTCTTCCCCTGTCTGTTCCATACTTTTATATTTCCATAAAGCTTCTACTAGGAAATTCTACAGGAGTAAATGGAAGAGCAGCTACTCAATGTTTCTTGGTCCCCTACCACCCAACTTCTTATTTAGAGGGTTCTAAAACAATAAGCAATAGCTGGGCAAGCAGCTTTGATCAGAAAAACTGTGATCAAAATGGTGCTTGAAGGTACAGGTTTTACATTAAATTGATGTGTATTTATTTTGTATAGCTTGTGGACCAACTGGTCACAAATTAAGCTGAGATTCATAGATATGTAGCACATTGTGCAGTGCAAAACAATAAGGATAGTGACAGCAATGTACAGGGTTTGTGTGATTTTTAAGACAGCATGGTCAGGCAAAGATCAAAATAGCGCAGTATCCAGCATATACAGTACAAATTGTTATAAAAAAGGAGGACCCCATGCAAATGAACCACATAGATTATGTAAACAATTACACCCCAAATGGCAGAACTATTCAGAAGCATAGAAAATGGGTATGCTGAACCATGGTGCATATTAGTTGTGAGCACTGAGATTCATATTATACATGACAGTAGCAATGCTAGGAGTAGGAGTAGCAGTAACACAGTAACGTGTTAGTAACTTCACTGAAGCCAGTGCCTGTAGTGTTGTTCATCACAATGATATGTACCAATGGACAGTACCTGAGACACCACTGGCTCGCAGACCAGCAGACTGTGAACTGTTTTCATGTAGGCTGGGATACTGTAAGGGACATAGGAATATAGGAACAATACTAGACAAGCAGTCACAGGAACTATAAGATGCCTAGCCATACAGAGCTTCAAGAAGACACACTTAAAGGCTCTTGCCATCCTTTGCAAGCACTTAATAATAGTCACCTCCTAAGCTGAGCAGAGCCGTAACTAATAATCACTAAATAAATTTCTGTCTTCCTGTCCAATTGTGAAGACTAGTCTTAAATGCAGACAAAGTACTTTACCTGTACTGATAACTTATTCCATAGGCTGGGAATAAGTTGGGCTAGGAACAGATCCCTCCAGTGCATCATGTTTATTTACTAATGTAGATTTAGGTACCTAGTACAAGTGTTTTTATAGCCAACTCGTAGGTGTAATCAACAATGATGAATGATTTGAAACAAACAACAAGTGGATAAATTGCTGCAGCACAAAACGAAACAACCAAGCCAGTGAAAAAACGTTTATTTCTCTAGCGCCTCGGCCACAGTAAGCTTTCAAGGAGTACCCCATCATACACAAAAAGCAGACAAAGTACTTTACCTGTACTGATAACTTATTCCATAGGCTGGGAATAAGTTGGGCTAGGAACAGATCCCTCCAGTGCATCATGTTTATTTACTAATGTAGATTTAGGTACCTAGTACAAGTGTTTTTATAGCCAACTCGTAGGTGTAATCAACAATGATGAATGATTTGAAACAAACAACAAGTGGATAAATTGCTGCAGCACAAAACGAAACAACCAAGCCAGTGAAAAAACGTTTATTTCTCTAGCGCCTCGGCCACAGTAAGCTTTCAAGGAGTACCCCATCATACACAAAAAGCAGTTTAAATAGTAACAGTTAATTGAACCATAAAACAATAAAACAATCAGCCAATTACTTAATAAAATTCAATTAAATAACACTTCTCCAGCAGCAGTCTGTATTCAGACCTTTAGGTAACAAAGTACCATATTTCAAGATAAAAATTGTTTCTTTCTTTAAAAGTAACTTTTCAACAACGGTAACATCAAGGTTCATCAACAGCTACCTGTTGCAAAATAGTAGCTTGAAGACTATCACTTTGGCCACCATGATGTTCACAAAAATGTTGGGCTAAAGGGCTCTCTAACTTGCTACTTCTAATATCTCTTAAATTTTCAAGTAACCTAACCTTAAACATTCTCTTAGTTTGCCCAATGTAAAACTTATTACATCCACATTTAATTGCATAAACAACCCTATGTGTTCTACAATTATATATCCCATTAGGATTAAAACTAATATTATTAATATATGGAAAAAATTTTTTTATGAAAGGACAACCATTACACTTCCCACATGAAGACATACCTGCATTAGCTATTTGATAATATATTTTCAACCCAGGTCTGACGAATTTAGTATGTACAACCATATCTTTGATGTTCCTACCTCTTTTATAAGAAAACACTAACTTATTTGTCATTAGGTTGTCCAATTCACCAAAATTCTTTAAAAATCCCCAAAAATGTAATATACAGTTTTTGATACTGTTACTACAAACATTATAAATAGAAACTAAGAAAAAATTATTATCATAATTATTAATACTATTACCAATATAAGTATTGCCCCTATCTTTATAGGTATTTCTAACATTATATCTCAATCTAATTACCTGTTGAATATCAGTGTCAAGTAATTTAGCATCATAATACCTTTTCAAAAACATACTTTTAGTCCGTTGTATTTCATTCAAAAATATTTCATTATCATTACATAAACGGGAAATTCTCAAAAATTCACCATATGGTAGAGCTTGAATGGTATGTTTAGGGTGACAACTAGTACCCATCAAAAAGTCATGTGGCATACCAAATTTCCTATGAATACTTGTAACCACAGGTTTACCAATGATACCTTGTAATTTAATATCTAAAAAAATTTAATGAATGGTTTTGTAAAGAAATAGGTGGTCAAATAGGGCCTAGATGAAGTGTGTAACTCGTAGGTGTAATCAACAATGATGAATGATTTGCCTAATCTTGTAACAGTCTTAGATGAATGACCTTTCAACGCCACACAGGGCACGAGTAAGAAATACAGCAGGTGTCAGCATTATGAATACTAAGCAGATGTTCATCATTCAATCACTGTTACAGTTGTATAAAGCTGTGTGGGACAAATTGTACCAAGCATCTCAAATACTTGGCCAGTATAGTAAAGCATTTGAGTGCCTTGCTCATGCACCATATGTGTGCTTAAAGCAAGAGAGAATGCTGTTATAAATCAGATGCATGAGCACCAAAATTTCAGAACTTTTTTGCTGTTGAAGTGTTTAGTCAGACATTTTGTCTTCTCAGTATCTTCAGCATTGATAGCTAGCTAGTGACCAACTTTTCATTGGCAGATATGTACCCCATTGGGGAACTACCTTTCTTTTTTCTCTCAAAAACAAACTGTACTTTATGTTTATGTCTGTCGTAAAGGATAACTGTGTGTGTAGTAAGCAGATACTATGCAAGTACTCCCACATGGCCTGTATTTTCTGCTTTGGTGAAAGTCAGTGTATGATATTATGACATTCCTTTGTCATTCACCCAAAAACTAATTCATACTATGCTTAATAGCCTTAGGCTTTTCTTAGAGAACCAGCATTTGAAAATCTTGTCTCAAATGTCCGTGACCACCGATTTGTCTTCATCAGACATCCCTCTTCAGTTGAAGAAGAAAAGAAAAATTGTTAAAGGAGGTTTAGAAGGGATACATCTGTCCACCTCTTTAATCAAGTCTGGGACTGAAATACCCACTGTGGTAGTCTTGGAGATGGAGACTTCGGACTGTCAATCCAGTCTTCCCAACCTCTCTGGCAATGCTTTGTGTTAAGGCACTAAGGGTCTTGATTCTGTTTATATCTAGTCAGACTGGATGTTAGGCATTAGCAAAGAAGGGAAACTCTACTTCATTCTGACTGAAGGAGAGGACTAAGTGCCTCAGGTTTTGGTAAGAGAAGATGTAGCAATCTAGCTCATGAAGGTCCAGACCATCCTTCTTTAGGCCCTCAAGAAAAAGACCAAGCAATGTCCCTTGCCTTTCAACACCAACCAGTTTGAAGGTTTCAAAAGAGGACTGGTATCATTTCACCCTGGATCTCATTGGGACTTTCCAGTCCTTTCAGTCTTTGACCATAAGACTTTCTCATTCCAAGAGGTAAAATTCCTCTCATCCTCTGAAAAGGAGGTTCTTTCTGATACAGGAGGAAGATAAAACCTCACAACTCTATTCTTCTATCTCACACAAGCCTGAGTAGAGTGAATACATCTTCTGACTCATCTCAGCAAAGAAAATCACTTTTAGATGCAATTACTAAAATGAAAAACTTATTTATATGGGATGGAAGGGAGATTTCAAAGGCACAAAATATATCATGGCTTCTTGAATCTGGATTCCTCCATCTCCCTGGCTATACCCTCTTGTTCTTGTGGCATTGGAGGATGCTTTTAATTCAGCTTATGCTTCTCCAAAGTCTCAGCTTCCTGCACCTTAGAAACCAGCCTGATTCCTGTAAATTCCATTTTAGGAATTCTTTAGCTGACCCTGCTATATTTTTCTATAGACAAGGATGGTGGCTCTTAGCCCTTGGCCTCTTGGAATCCTACCTCTAATGTGAAGGACAGCAGGGCATTTGATAGATATGAGAAGAAAGTGTATACTTCTTTAACCCTTTCTTTTATGACAATCAGCTGTCAGACCCATATGGCCAAGTCCATGCTCTCTGTTTTCTTAGACATGCAGCACTTTACCTCAGAACTTCTTGCTTTAGACTCAAGAGCTTCCCTATCAAACCTGATTTCCTCCACTTAATGAGTCATAAAGCATTCAATAAAATGCTCCTGTGATGGAGTTGTTGTTGTGTCAAGGGCCGCTATCATAGGATTTGTAATAGAAAGCATTACCTGGGTCAGGCTCCAGCTTTTCCTGGTGGATGTCAAATCCAAGATTTTGAGTACCCCTGTAGAAAAAGAGTTCCTGTTTGGCAGTTCCTAAGCAGGGGTATTTAAAAGATTAGAAGAAGGAAAAGAGTAAGTTAATGCAAGGGATGAAGCAGCTTTTTCTTTCACCAGTCCCTAATTACTACAGAAACTATTCTTAATGCCCTGGACCTTTCTTCAGTTCAGAAATCCTTTCAAATCAAGTCAACAAAACTCCTGTAAACAACAAAATAAAATGAAGTGGCAAGGGGCCTCAAAAAAGAAGGGAAATGGACCTCAGGAGTCTTTCCTTCACAAAAAAGATCACGTGACTACCTATGCACTCTACTGTCCCTCCACCCCACCCTCCCGCCCACCATCACAAGTTAGCAATCTTTCTCTTACCTTGTATATCTGGAAACAAATAACAACAGATTATTGGGTACTAAGAATAATTCAAAAGGGCTACAAATGGTAGTTGTCATCCCTTCTTCTGAAAGTAGGTATTCCTTTTTCTTCAAGAAACCAAACCTGTTTGTTCTTTGGATTACAAACATGGTATCAGAAGGTGTAATAGAACTTTTACTCAGGAAGTTTCCTTGTTCCCAGGAAGAATGATACTTGGAGACTAGTTTTGAATTTTTAAGTTATGAATGCCTTTCTCTTGTGCCAAAGTTCAAGATGTTAACACACCGGTCCCCTTTTATTCTTCTCCCACCTAATTCTTATTTAGTCACTCTGAACCTCAAATATGCATATCACCATACAACAATTTCTACAGACCACAGTTGTTATTTAAGATTCTTTGTGTCTGGGTTGTATTTTCAGTTTATATCCTTGCTAGTTTGGTCTATCTGCAGCCTCAAGGGTTTTCACAAAATCTCTGGCACCAGTTATTGCCTTCTTCAGACTTCATTTACCACATTTACCCTTACCTAGATGACTACCTCATCTTAGCAGATTCCATTCAAAAAATCAGGTAACCCACTTTTTTGATATACACATTTTTCAGAATGTAGGATTCAAATTAAAGCTAAAGCTAGAGAACTCTTCCATGGTTCCATATGACAGGCTAATCTTTTTGGGATGCTTTCTGGACACCTCACTCATAATGGCTTACCTCCCTCCAGTGAAAGTCTCTTTTTACCTTCTACAATTCTTAAACCTGGCTCACTAGTCCATTTCCACAGCAAGAAATTTCTTCAGAATTCTAGGTTACATTGCGTCAGCTGTACTTATGGCTCCTCTAGGCAGCCTTCACATGAAGAAGATTCAGGTGTTACTAAACTCTGTATGGATCCAGCATCAACCCTCTGTCCTTTCCTGTTCCATTTCTGAACTTTAACAAAAATTAACTCCTCTAGTGGATACATCAGGTTCAGTTAAACCCATGTCTGTCTCTTTCTCCTCCTATTTTAAGTTACTCTGCTAACAAACACACCTCAGGCTTTGTCTGGGGAGCAGTTTCCAAAGGGACCAAAGTTGAAGAGATTTCAGATAAAAAAACATATCAGCCTCTAAGAGATGATGACTTTAATAAGGAAATAAAAGCTTTTAACCAGCTGTAGACTCCAGGATCCTTGCTAGTAATTAAAGACAACACCACACTGTAATGGTACATAAACAAACCAGCTTTGGGCCCGGTCACAGGCAGCCTGTAAATGGTTCATCTCCCAGGCCCCTGTTTGTAAATGTTTCACCTCTCAAGCCCCAGCTTACACTTATAAGGGTAGCAGAACTTATCAGAGATTTGGGATGCATGGCTAGGCTTAAAAAAGCCCTGGTTGTCATTAGCCTAGCAAACACCTATAAACATCCCCTGTGCTAGTCATGATAGCCTGTGAGCTTGCAACTTAATACAGTTTCTGCCTTCAGGCAGCCTACATCCTTCAGAGCAAATAACTGCAGACTCCCTGAGCCTATCCAGGACAGATCCTCACAAATGATGTTACACCCAGAGGTCTTCCAAGAGATTGTTCACCTGTGGGAAACACCCCAAGTAGATCTGTTTGCCTCCATTCACAACAGTTACAGAGGTCACGTACCTGGACTCCTTGCAAACAGGCCTGGAAAACAGGTATCTTTTCTTTCCCATGGATCTGCAAGTTCCTTTATGCCTTTCTCCAATTTCATCTGATTACCAGGGTCTTACTAGAGAAAAAGAAAGACTCTCAAAAGATATTTGTGGTACCATCCTTTTGGTCCAAATAACACTGGTTCTTACTTCTCATAAACCTGACTAGGGGCATTTACCAAAACCTTCCTCACAAAATGGACATACTCCCACAAGACAAGGGATCTCTCATTTACCCCAACATTCTGAACTTACATATGATGGTGTGAATGATAGGTTTTTGATTCCATTTAGGCATTTCTTTTCAAAGGATGTGCAACAGGTATTAAAAGAAGATAGAAAATCTGCTACTATAAAGTCATATTTAGCTAAATGGAAGAACTTTACTAGCTGTAGCTGTTGCTCTATGGAGACCAGGACCCGACCCGAGCAAGAACTCCTGTTCTTCAGTATTTGCTCAAATCTTCAATTAAGATACATCTTTTGGCCATTTCTGCTAGTCTACCATTAGATCACCCCCTTTCCTCTATGTTCCAAGTCAAGCAGTTCTTGAAAGGGGTTTTGCATATTAGACCACCTAAAAATCAGATGGCTCCATCCTGGGATCTTAATTTTGAATTGAAGAAACTATTTGATGTTATTTCCATCTATTCCTCAATAGATGGGTTTCAGATCCAACCTTGGATCCGGACATGGCCACTTCCAAGCTTTCGATTCAGTGCTCAGGCTCCTCCATCTATCTATAATCCCTGTGAAGAGAATGAGCTACCTTAGATCTCATTTGCCACTCGAAGAGCTACAATGGATCTTTCTGCTCAGGAGACTCTTGAGTAGAATATTTGAAATTTTCACTTTTAAATAAGTAGCTCTTGCACCTTTACTTTTTTTCTTACTGTTACACACACACGCACACACACACACACACACACACACACACATACATATATATATATATATATATATATATATATATATATATATATATATATATATATATATATATATACTCACAGACCTCTTCACCTCCCCCATTCCCTTTATTACTAAATTCTTTTCTATTGCACTAGTATTTTATTTTGCCATCCTTCTTTCTTATTTTTCCTTATTATAAAACTTTAAAAAAGATCTTTATCAGTATGTCATATTTTCTTAGGTACTTTAATCTCCCTTTTTTACAACCAATGTGTCAGGCAAGCCATTGGGTTTTAAAAAGTGAATTGCTTACCCTCACAAGCTTCTGAATTCTAATGCACATGAGAAATGTGTTTACTGTCTTGCGCCCTCTCACCTATAGATACCTTGCTCTATTTGGGAAGTCTTTGGACAGACAGCTTTAATTGAGAGGAGAAAAAGTTATATTGATGAGACTCTACAGCCAACCTCAGGAGGCAAGTCTTATTCAGTGTCGGGGAAGTCAGTGGTTGCTACTTCTTCCCTTTGTTCTTCTTCCTCAGTAAAGGTTAAAAAGAAATACAAGCATAAAGAGACAGAAAACAAGCCCAAGTCGTCAAAATAGAGGTCTCTGGACCTGACGACTTTATTGACTCCGGCTTCAACAGCTAAAGTGCCTAAACCCTTGGAGTCGCAGCTGTTTTCTGATCTGATAATCATCGGATCTGCTAAGCTACCAAGGTTTTCACTGGAATCTATGATTTCTAGGCTCCAGCCTCTGACTCTTCAGGATAGACTTAGATATCTTTCCAGGACTCCTTTCCCCACTTCTTCCTTAAAGTCAACCAGATCCACTCGGACCATCATGGAAGCTGACATGAACAGGATGATGAGGCATTTCATTCAGACCCAGATCCATTTGGGGGTTCTCCGAGCACCAACCACCATTGGATCCAGGAGACATGTCTTGCCCTGTAGGTCTTTAATAGCTCCTTCTCTGATTTGTCCCCTAGGTTGGAAGCCCTTGGAGGCATCTTTAACCTAAGGCAATTTTGTATCAGAGCCAGGGTTACATCCTTTCTTGAGTCTGATAAGTTCTCTGACAAAGTCAGCTCTAGCACACTTGGAGCCATCAGAATCTTGAAGCCAGATTGTCAGTGCTGACTCTGATAGGTTGGGATGACATCTAAAACCTTCATATCCCTTTCTCCACTTACAAACATCAGCTTTAAATAGGAGTTCTTGAAAGGGGGTTTGCATATTAGATCAGCTAGAAAACAGGTGGCTCTATCCTGGGATCATAATTTTGTAGTGAAGAAACTAACTGTCTGCCTTGGATCAAAGTTGAATGGCTTCCAGGTGTGAACCACCTTCAGGGGTTTTGTCTCCAGATGTGTGGCTCTCCGAATCCATCTCAGGATAAGTGTTTGAGGCTTTCAAGAGAGTCATCTCCCAGCCAATAGAGAAATCTGTCCTTTCTGTACCAGATCCTACCCATCCCTATCAGATCTCATAGGGTCTAACACCTGCTCTTTCTGTTTCATCAGGACAGTGATTTTCAGAAAGCCTTGAGCCTGTTCTACATAGAAAATTCATCTCTTTTTCTGAGTCCTCTCTTGAACCTCCCACAGCAGAGTTCCACTGGAAATTTAAGTACAAAAGGAGACACTTGATTCTCCCAGGAATCTCCTACCACTGACACTAATTTCAATGAAGAAAAAGATTCCCCTAGATCCCCCCTTGAGAACGTCTCATTCAAGGAGATTCTGGAGCTTCTTAGACAGACAGGGGGTGGTCCTCCCAATATTCTTCTCCAGAGGAGTTAATGTTCCTTGAAGTTTTTGGTTCTGGCCCATGTACTATTTGGGTGGTTCCCCCTCCGACAAGATGATAGACCTAATCTCATATTGGGCATGGAAGGAACCAGACATGGATGAAGCTATCCCTAAGAAGCCTGATTAAATATTTAGTCTTTCCTAGTCTATCCTAAAGATAAAATACATTGGAGTAAGGGTCCTTCTGTAGATTCCATGGTAGTTGTGGCCACCACTAAGAAGGAACTGGTGGAAGAGAGCTCCTCTGTCCATCCATCCAACAGAGAGTTGTGTGCATTGGACAGATTTGGGAAGTGTGCATTTGCCTCATCTACCTTTTCAGTAAAAGTATTGAATCTGGCATGTGTCACCCATTTGCAGAGAGATTTGACCAAGCAGACTGCCAAATGTCTTCCAGGGACCCTGTCTGTGGATCAGAGGAAGGCTATTGATTTACAGTTGGCTACCTTACAATCCCTTACCAGTGGTGCCTATGTGCGCCTTATCATTAATGCTGCAGAGGATGCATCTAGAGCAGTTGATACAGGCATTTCCAGTTGGAGGCATGCCTGGATGTGGCTTTGCAACTTTGTGAAACATTTCAAGATGTCCTTCAATGTCCCTTATGATGGATCTACTTTGGTTGGTCCTAAAGTTCTAAGGCAAAGAAACTATCTCCAGAAGTGAGAAGGATGGTAAATCCCTTTCTGCTTTAAGGATCAAATTCTCAGCACCTCAATGGACCTTTTTTCCAGAAATCAGAAAGGAGGTAAGAGGATGTGGTAAGTCCTAGGAGTTTGTGTCAGATGCTTCTAGAGAAGCAGCTCCCCAAGGCAGAAGGGGAAACTCATATAATGGATGTCATCCACGAGGCAGAGGTGGTCCACAAAACCAAGGCTTCAGTGGACCTATCTCAGAGAAGCTTTTCTAGCACCCCTGAATGTTTGCCTAACAGTTGTACTCTGCACCCAACAACCTGGATGCTCATCCCTCAAGACAGTTGTGTGCAGATGATAGTAACCAGAGGATATATCATACTTTTCCATACTCCCCGTCACTTAAGAAAATAATTCCTGATATTCCAGCCTCATAAAGGGAAGCAGCCATTTCAGAAATAGAGAAGCTGCTAAGAAACTGAGTGATCCAAGAGGTCTCACCAGACCAGAAAGGATCCAAAATTTATTCGGCAATCTTTTCAGTGCCAAAGAAAAATGGGGACCTAAGACCAATTTTGGACCTAATTCGACTAAACAAATTTGTGAAACAAATAAAATCCAGGATGGTCATGGTTCTGTCCATTCTTCCATTACTAAGGAAGGATGACTGTATGTGCTTGATAGATCTTCAGGATGCATGCTACCGTATAAAGATGGACAGGTGATCCAGAAAGTATCTTCACTTCTGGCTGGAAGCCAGTCACATCGTATTTAGAACACTGCCCTTTGGACTAACCACAGCCCCCTGGTGTTTACCAAGTGGCAGTGGTAGCAGTTTATCTACAGCTGCAGGGTTTCTTTGTATTCCCATACCTGGACAATTGGCTTATCACTACCCCTATTCAGGAATCTACTCATTCAAAACAGGGACTCCTTGCTACAACTCTGTACGGACTTAGGAATCACAGAAAACTTAGAGAAGTTCAGGTTACAACCAGTTCAATATCTGGAATTCATCAGAGCATCTTTGGACACAGAATCTCAGATAGCAAAGCTTCCTCCTTCAAGAATCTCATTTTTTCACCAGCAAGTCCTTTTCTATCGTACACCAACAAGATTAGTCCTTTGTTCTTTTAAATTCTATGGCTACTTCAATGACATTGGTTCCACTGGCCAGATTTTTACATGTGTGTTCTTCAGTGGACCCTAGAAGTTCAGTTGTCAATCAAAGAGCAACTTTTATCCTTTCCAGCGAGTCTAACAAACATTTGCAGGATGCACATCCAATAGTGGCTAGATTCTCCACTTGTTACACAGGGATGACCTTTCATTCTTCCCTCTCCCCAAGCCATATTGACCACGGAAGCTTCCCAGTTTGGGTAGGTGTGGGGCATTATATTGGAAAGACAGTCCAAGGCATGTGGTCTCAGACAGAGACCAATCTTCACATCAATATCTTGGAGTTGAGAGCAGCCTTGTAGCACTGCAGGCTGTTCAGGACTCTCTCCCCTTAGGTGTAATCTCCATACAGATAGACAGTGTGGCAGTCATCTAGTACACCAACCAAGAGGGAGGAACCATATCTTATAATCTTTATCAAGAGACCATGAGAGTGTGGCAGTGGGCGATATCTTCCCACTGCTTTCTAATTGTAGTGCATAACCTATGAAAATCCAACATACTAGCAGACAAATTGAGCGGATCCATCTTCCTCCCTCACGAGTGGTCCATCAGCTCATCAGTAATAGAGCGGATCTTCAGCCATTAGGTCTGACCTTGTTGTGATCTCTTTGCCTCTTCCCACAACACCAAATGCAGCAAGTTCTTCCCTATGAGGGGAGATACCTTGGGGCTGTCTAACGTATCCTTGGCCAGATCAACTTTGCACATTTCCCCAACACTTCTGATTATAAAGTTCTTACAGAAAGCACTGTTGATGAAGGTCAAGGTAATCCTCATTGCCTCTTATTGGCCTCAACAAATATGGTTTTCTGTTCCTCTGGCCTCATCTAATTCACCCTTCTTGGGTTCTGGGCTTGGACCCAGATTCACGTTCTCACCCATCAAAGCTGCCTCACCTGAACTTTCAATCCCTCAAGCTAACCGTGTGTGTGGCTTCTACAATTCTAATGATGATTCAGCAGTCCAGGTTACCATCCCCAGTTGTACACATTTTGTCTTCCTCTTAGAAACTGTCCGCTATTAAGGCTTATTGAAGTAAGTGGAAAAGGTCTGGTATTTAGGCTTTAGAGGAAAATAATGACTTTTCCGGTTTCCTTCCATCTATTTTGGACTTCCTTACCTGTCTTTTTCAAAGTGGTGCCAGCTATTCCGCTATTAAAGTTCAGTTAGTGGCTCATTTCACATAGGAGAGTATCATGCACCCATAGCTTCCCTTACATTGTTTAAGACCTTTTTTTGTGACACTTTCTTACTCCAACCTTCACTTAGAGACCCAGTCCCTTAATGGGATATTGCTATTCTTTTGCAGGCCCCGGTGGGCCCTCCCTTTAAACATGTTGCAAAAGTGGATATTAATTTTTTATCCTGAAAGACCTTCTTCCTGATGGCTGTCACTTCAGAACTGCATGCATTATCCTCAAAGCCTCCGTACTTAATTTTTCATCAGGACAGAGTGTCTCTGTGAACCATTCCTTTTTTCCTCCCAGTGGTGACTTCAGAATAATCCATAAATCTTCCAGTTTTCTTCCAAGTTTCTCAAACAAGGGGTGAATATACCCTGCATTTACTTGCTGTTCATCATCAGTTACATTTTTATCTACACCACACAAAGCCCTTCAGAAATATGATCAGTTGTTTATGTCCTTCTTCTTCTTCTTTCAGCTTTTCCTGATTAGGGGTCGCCACAGCAGATCACCTGTCTGCTCATGATTGGCAGTGGAGTTTTACGGTGTCAGGTTGCCAGCCTGGTGCCCAACCTTCCAAGAAAGCACACACACATACATGCACCCATGCCTAGGGCCAATTTAGAGTGTCCAGTCCAACTACAGCATGTCTTTGGGATGTGGGAGGAAACTGGAGCACCCAGAGGAAACCCACATGACCACAGGGAGGACATACAGACTCCGCACAGAGGGCACCCCAGCAGAAAATTGAACCGGAGAACCTCTTGCTGTGAAGCGGCAATGCTAACAGCTACACCACCGCGGCCGCCCTAGTTATTTATGTTCTTCTCTGAAGCTACATTAGGAAAAGCTGCATCCATAGTCACTCTTTCTCGATGGCTGACTTAGTGTATTTCATTTGTTTACAAAAAATAAAAGGGAATTCCTCTCACTGCCACTCCAAAAGCACACTCTACCATATCTGTGGCTTAATCTACAGCCTATTTCTCCAGTGTTCTAATTGATGACATATGCACTGCAGTTACCTGGTCCAAGGTTCATATCATCATCTCCAATTAGAGTGCATATGCAATTCAGAATCAGGGCCTCTTTTAGTTCAGCGGGGCTCCAGAATATCCTTCCATGAAGCCTCCCAAGTATGAAAGTAGCTTGGGTCTCTGTCCCGTCCATTGAGGAACAAATGGAAAAGACAACATCAGATACAAAAGTTATGTACTTACCATTATGATTGATCCATTTCCATTCTTTCCTAAACTTCCCTCGCACTCCCCCCCCCACACACTTATTTTGTTTTGATGGCAGTATAGTTTGTTAAAAATATAACTTCATTATGAGATGGATCTAATTGACCTGGTTCTGGCTCCTGAAAATATTGGCTTTTTCTTCCTGTCTTTCCTCATACAGTTTACTACTATTTAAGATACCTGCTCTTTTAGGTCAGCTTACAGTTATATTTTATCATTTATATTGCCCTTTTTGGAATGGGAAAACTTGATCTGAGGTAGTTCGTTTTATTCCCATGGATTATGGGTAAGGAGAGGAGCCTGAGCACCAGATCCAAAGCGTGGCTATGGCCATATCTGAGGTCAGAATTGAGACCCATTCATTGAGGAAAGGATAGAAACAGTCAGCACAGGTATGTTGTTATGGTGAGTTTATAACTTCCATTTATCTCCATGTGAACATGCAGCTAACTCTTCCTTGAAGTTTCTTACTTAAAAGACAGTTTTACTTACCGCTTTGACTTCAGCTAGATGAATATCTGAGTTGCACGCCCTCATGCCTTCTCAAGCTTGTTTTGGTTCTACACAGATATGGTAACTCTTAGGAACAATCTTTAATTCATGCCTAAAGTTGTTTCTGAGTTTACTTTGAATCAATCTATTAATCTCTCTATATTCTTCCCTAAGCCCAAAAACAAAGTTGAGAGAATTCTGCATTCCCTGGATATCCACTGACAACTCGGATACTACTTGGACAGGACAAAATATTTCAGAATGTCAGATCAACTCTGTATATTTTGATGATGAAAAAAGGGCAACCAGTTTCCAAGTAGCCATATCTAGGTGGCTATCTCAGATTTTTCAGCTATACTATTCTCACTATTAGAAAAATCTCTCTTCAGCATATCGCTAGAGCTGTGGCTACTTCTGAGGCTGTTGGAAGGGACAGTAGAGCTATTCTAGAGGTCCACTGTTCACACTTTCACTAAACACTACAAAACTGACTCCATTTCTAGGATCAGAGCAAGACATATTCTTCATTTTCACTGCTGCAGTAGCCTATGGGTAGTGTCCTGCCAGGAACACAGCACCCAACCAGCTTGCCAAAGCTGTAATTCCCCTCCCTGTCACTCACTGCTGCTGATAGGCTGCACCCTTTTTGGAGGGAAATATAACAGCAACCAGTATGAGGTAAATCTTCAGGATTTTACTGCCCTGAGAAAGGAAGGAAGATTCATCCTGAACCAACAACCAGTAATAAATAATCATGAAAATCATTCAAACAACAATAATAACAGTTGTAACAAAGAAGGCTGTGTCCCACTTCAGCTGTCTTCAAAGAGGGATTGTTGGTGGATGCGGCTACTGCAGCATTGAAGAAATTAAAACATCTACTGTTATGGGTAAGTCGAACTTACACAGCTGTACTATGCTCTTCATTCGTACTGCTGCAGTACCCTGTGATATATTTCTAAAGTTACACTATAAGGGTCCAGGTGCCACTGGAGAATAGTCTTATCGAAGCCTGCTCTGGACCTAGAGAAAGAATCCAGTTTGTAGTGCTTTATGAATGTATGAATAAAGGATTAAGTTGCTTCTTGAATACTTCTAGAGTCTACACCTTTCCAGTATGCCATTGAAAAGGACAACGCCCTGGTAGAATGTGCCTTAACTTTGCCTGGAATAGTTATACCAAGTAGGAATAAAACCTGCATGCTTGAATATGTAACATGCCCCCATTGCACTGCAGTGCAGCACTATAGATATGCATTAGTTTTGTGGTGTAGGGCTATGTTGCATGACACATTGATTCACAAACATCATCAGTTACATGGGATTACCGTTCTGCTCCTTGTGTGAGCCTGAGTGAGTGGCCATGGCTACTCTAAGTTCAGGGGAATGCAGGGCAGTAGCATGGTATGGCATGGTAAGTAGGATTTTCTTGTTCGGCCTGCACAGGAGCTTTAGGGAGAACCTCCTGGGCATTTAACACAGCACACTGCAGAAAGTGGATAGCTGGCAGGAAGTTGCTGGAATGTTGAATGATGCTACTGACATCACGCATTCTACAAGCATTGAGACAGTGATCTGAAGTGTCACCACGATGACCTGCTTTGTTAGTGGGAAACAGAATATGTTCATCATATTGATCACTGCAACAGCAGCCTTAGCCATATACATTATATCCTGCCAAGCATATAACAGCTGACCAGCTTCCAAAAACTTCAGGTTACCTTCCACACACCCAAACTATCAGTCAGCTCAAGCTGAGCTGACTAAAGAGACAGATTTGGGTGCAAAGCCTTCTGTAGATTTTCTGTTATTGAATAGAGGTCCTCAGAGGGCTTTTGAGGGTCGACAGTCAGCTTGTACTGTTCCTTTGCTGGGCAGATAAGTTCAGTTTGTGGAAAAACCTTCCACGTTAAAAATAAAATTTTGTTTTATTGTACTTTCCTGTTTAGGAAAGTTATTTTTAAGCCATAACTTTGTGTTTTAATGGATTGTCCTGACACTTAACTGTACCTTTATACAGGAGCACACATTTTTCCTGTTAGTTTAAAAGTTGTTTAATGTAATTGAATGCCATATTTCTGTGGAGAAGTTGTGTTTATTTTACTTTTTGGGGGTTGACAAAGTATTTTAAAGTGCTTTTATTGTTTTATTGTGACAAGAGTAACTTTTAAAGACTTTTAATTTTTACTGGCTTTTGCAGCTTGTTTTTCATGAGAAAGAGAGTATATTTTCGGCTTCACTATGGAACAAACTATTGGTCCCACAGTCAGTCCTTATTCCAGTCATAAAAAGAAAAAGTTAAACAAACAGCCCTTGCTCCAACAGCTGGCTAGCAATTTGCCTCAGCCAAAAATGGAAGACTCTGCTGTGGCCATAGCTTGTTACTCAGCTCCTCTTTCCCCACAGATCCCCCTGGTATAGCACCTATAGCTGCTATGGAGTAGGGGGTTGGCCACGTCCACTGAGGCTATTGGGGTTCCCTTAGTGGGCAAGGGAGAGCCACTCTTGTTCCCGAGAGAGGGAACAGGGAAGACTTTCCTGTTTTGTCATAATGTTGTGCCCTTCCATGTGGAAGCTGCTTCTACCATTAACAACACTGTTGACCCCATTTTTCCTGTGAAAAATAAACAGAAAAATAAAGATGTATGCTTATCATACTAATCACTGCTGCAGTAGCCTTAGCTATATGGAGATGTGAAGTTGTTCATCTCACCGTTCATTCTTACAGATGATCCTTGGCTCCGAGTTGGCCAACTACAAAGCTCGAGGTCTTCAGACAGCTCAAGGCCAAGTCCCTATGCCATGATGCACCTTGAGTTACCTCAGATCTAGTTTGCCACTGCAACAGATTGGAGGTTTCTTCACAGCTGAAGATTTCTTCTAGAAAAATTTTTTTAATAATACTTTTCAGCTTTATAATTGTATAACTTTAATATCTTGTTAAACTAGTGATGTGAAGTTGTTCAATCTCGCCGTTCATTCTTCACTGATGGGTTCAGAGCCAATCCATCGGATCCGACACAGCCGTTAGCAAAGCTCAAGGTTTACTAGTAGCTCGAGATCAAGCCCCTTATCCCATGATGCATTGCTGGAATTACCTCAGATCTAGTTTGCTGCGGCACGGATCTCAGTAGTTCCAGTTCGCTCAAGCTTTTTTTGATAAAAAAAAATCGCTTTTCTCAAGTTATTTCATAACTTTTTTTCTATTTCTAGTTAGATTAGTTTTATAATAGCTCCTATAGTTGTCTCTTTTAGACTTATTTCTCTTGGTGCTTGATTATTTAGTATAGTTGTAGTGGCCTCGTGCTGGGCCTAGTTATTCGGAGCGTGTGTTTTTTCTATTACTATAGTTATTGTATTGATAGTATAGATAGATAGTGTGCAGTTTTGTGTATTTACATAGTGTTGGCCCCCTTTTTTCTCTGGGCCATTGTTAGAGTGTGTTTGATATTTAGGCGTGTTATCTTGAGCCTAAGGGTAGTTGTGACATAACTTTTAGGCTGTATTAGGCTGTGTGGTTTGTGATATAACTTTTAGGCAGTATTTAGTCTGTGTAATTTGTTTATTGAGTTAAGCCTAAGTTCTTGATATGTCTGAGGAAAAAGACAAGCACCCAAAGTCTGGATTCAAGAAATGTCCAGACTGTGGGCAAAAGATGTCTCTTACTGATGGGCACGTTCAGTGTGTGTATTGTTTAGGTGCAGTGCATTTGCAGGAGTCCTGCAGTATTTGCCATTCCTTTTCTTCAAGGGTTCTTTTAGAGAGGAAAAGGAAGCTTGTAGATCGAGGTTTGCTGAAGCATCCTTTTGTTGAAACTTTGACTGACCAGGATGGGGCCAGCAAGTCCTCTAAATCTTCTAAATCCTCAGCAGACTCCAAGGCATCTAAAGACTCGAAAAAGTCAAAGAAAGTGGAGGATTCCAGGACTTCAGCTCCACAGCCCTCGGAGCCGAGCGTCTCTTCATTTAGGAGCTGGCCCACAGTTTTGGAGCCGGTCTCTGAGAGACCTGTATCTCCACTCCGTCAATCTGAACCTTCAGTGCACTCCTGTAGGTCTTCTGTCAGCCTCTCGGATTTGGATATGGACTGACTGGTTCAGAAGCTCTTATGGGCACCAGGCATTGCTAAATTGTGGTTGGCTCCGACCCGAGCGTCGGAACCGAGGACCACCACCCTGGAGTTAACTGCTCCCCCTCTGAGCCATACCAGATCTTCGGAGCCAGAGGGGGCTGACCTGATAATTGTGGAGCCTTTGGAGCCAAGACCTGCTCTGGTGTCATCGGTTCCATCTACTCTGAAGTCCTTGGCACTGACTGGGGACTCTAGGGGCTGACACTCTCCTGTTGCGTCCAGGGAGGATAGTCGCACCGACTTGTCGGTGCTGACTCTTCCTTTTGGGGCCTCGGCTCAGATGAGCTTGGCTCCTACATCCGGCTCGGAGCCCACGGCCTCGGTGCAGGAGGGGCTGGTGGTTCCTTCGGATCCGTCGACTCCTTCTCATTGGAGCCGTGATGCTTTCAAAGCGATGAGGAAAGCCTTGTCTCCAAAGACATCCTCGACACCAGGTCTGGCCTCTTCTTACCCCAAAGCACCTGTGTCCACTTCTGCCTCCATCATCCAGGCCAAGCGTAGAGACCCTGAGCCTCAGGTATCCCCACAGGGCGCCCCTTGCTCTTCCAAGACCTCCCCAGAGGCTCCCACTGAGGAAGTCCCAAGGAAGAGATTGTGTAAGAGGAGACACTTGGACTCCCCACAGGAATCATTGACATCTGACACTGACTTGGATGAGTCAGAAGGGTCCCCACAATCCCTCTCTGAGGATATCTCCTTTGCGGAGATACTCGAGATCCTTAGGGATGATTGGTAGTCCAAAAGCCCTATTGAGGACGAGTCAGTTCTCCTGATGGCTTTCGGGTCTCAACCTTCCACCTCTTGGGTGTCTCTGCCCTTCGATAAGCTCATGCAGCTGGTCTCTCAGAGGAAGATGCTGCCCTCGCAGCAGAGGGGGTCCTCAACACCAAGCTGACAGAGATCACTTCTCTGGTCAACCCTATCAGTGCTTCTAAAGGGAGACCCAACTGTCCTGCTCTGGAGGCAGTCGGGGGTCGCTTATTTTTGTACCCAGATGCCTGGCAAGATATAACAAATGACAGCTGGGTAAAAAGTATTATTTCCAGAGGGTATTTCATACCATTCTCCACCCCACCCATACCCCCAAGGAGAATCCTGGACATTCCACCCAGTTACAGGGAACAAGCAACTATAGAGGTCCATAAGTTGATAGAAAAAAAGAGTCATCCAGCCAGTCCCAGCAGACCAAATAGGATTCAGAACTTACTCAAGATTCTTTTTGGTTCCAGGGGACTGGAGACCTATTTTGGACCTCAGCAGACTCAACCAATTTGTGAAGAAGGAGAAGTTCCAGATGGTCACGCTACAGTCTATACTTCCCTTTTTAGGGAGAGACAATTGGATGTGCTCGATAGATCTCAAGGATGTGTACTACCACATAAAAATGGCCAGGCCATCCAGAGACCATCTGCATTTCTGGCTGGGAGCCAATCATAATCAATTTCAAGCCCTGCTCTTTGCTCTCACTACAGCCACCAGAGTGTTCACCAAATGCATGGCAGTGGTCACGGCTCATCTGGGGCATCTAGGATTCCAGGTGTTCATCTTCCTTGTCTCCATCGCAGCATATCGTCTTTATAGGGGCAGAGTTAGACACTTCAACCACCACTCTACGACTACCAATTGAGAGGGTCTTTCTACTTCGCCAGCATGTCAGTTCATTAGTGTTGATTAGGTTTGATGGCTGCAGCGATCTTGGCCATACCATTAGCAAGAATGCATATGCGGATTCTTCAATGGCTGCTGTTCACTCAATGGTCCTATCAGAAACTTCCAATGAGTCATATGATTTTAATTACAAACTCTTGCAAGAGAGATCTCCAGTGATGGTTGACATCTCTTCATATAACCATAGGATGCCCCTTTGTACTACCCCCTCCAGTAGCCACTGTGACCACAGACGTCTCCCTGATAGGGTGGGGGCATTTTCAGGGATAATAAGGAATAAGGTTTAATAGTTAGAAGTGTGTTTTAGCAGACATTTATAGTCTTTAGATTGTGTTTATACTAAAATATAGTTCATATGTAACTTTATAGAGCCCATTTGTTTTTTTTAAAGGCTGCTTACTATTTAAATTCTATAGTGTTGTTTGAATTTGTTGAACATTTGAGTGTGTGTGTGTGTATTTTTGATAATACCTTTAATACAAGTTTTTCTTGTGTCCATTTAAATATTTTTCATGGCTGACCAGGATAAGGAGAAACAACCCAAGTCTGGGTTTAAAAAATGTCCAAAGTGCAGACAAAAGATGTCTGTGACTGATGGTCATGTTAATTGTGTTTATTGTTTGGGTGCTTTGCACTTACAAGAGAGTTGCTCCATCTGCCATTCCTTTAGTAGCCGTGCACTTCATGAAAGGAAAAGAAAGTTAATTGATAGAGGACTATTAAAATCATATATACTGTGATATATAATGTATGGATTGTTAAGGGTAACTGGATTCTGAAGAAGTCTCCGTTAAGGAGATGAAAACGCTCAATCAGTTACTTTTGTCTTTATGTTTTATTTTACATTAAACATATTTCAAATATCCGTTTGACATCGTTCATTTTGGACTATAACAGCAGTTTGGTTCGTGGGTAAAGGGACAGCCTTTATTGTGCCGGAGCAGCATTGTGTTTTAGCTGTGTTTTGTTGTTGCTGCAACTTTTGGGTTGTGTGGTTACTAGTTGCCAATTTATTGTTGTTCCGGATATGAGGAGTCATACCCAGCAAATGGATAACAGTGCTATGTTGAATGAACTATTAAGGGTTATACAAACCCATTCGCAAACGGATATTCTTCCAACGGGTTCTACCAATGATATTCCTTGTGCACAAAGTAGCCCAAAGGAGAATAGGGCTACTCAGATGACGTCAGAAGCCCGTGACACATTGGCAGGAGGGAGAGAGACTATGGTGGACAACACCTGTAGGAGGACAAACGATGGACAGAACCCTTCCATTTTTAACCCCAATGGAACAAAAGATAAAATGGAACTACACACTATGGATACTTACAAAGATATGGACTTTAACGTGTGGTTAAACAAATCATGTGTATTCAATTCAAAAGAAAAAGAAAAACCGAAAGAGCAAGTGAACAGCCTAACATACAAGGACAAATGTAAGATTTTTAAAAAGCTATTATTAAAATTCAAATCACTTATTGTAGAAAATTGGTACTTTGACAAATGTATTAAAAAAAAAATAGTACCTAAAGGTTTAAGATTGAACAAATTTCCGAACAATATTAATGGTGATAAAATGTTCTTTCAAAGTGTTTGCGACATTTTGAATGAGTGTGGGCTAGCAATGTTGAAATTAATGATGAAACGCAACACTGATATAATGGAACAAACTAAAAAAGAAATTGAGAAGTTGTATGGTGAAATTAATACAGATTTACTGTTTTTAGTAGATGAGTACAAACATTTGTATTTTAGAGTTTTGTATGACATAGATTCTGCTACTAATATGAATATCAATAGAAAATTAAAGAAGTTTGAAAGGGACTTAAATGAATATGAAAAAGGTTGTGCATACCTTGGTGAAAGTACAGTTAAAAACTATGGGCATGATAAGGCCCTGTACATCCGTTACCAGGATAGACACCATAGGAATAACAATCATAGAGGGGCAGGAAGGGATAGACACTGGGAGCAAGGGCAACCGGATTATAATCAGCACGATTATAATCGATATGTACAAGAACAATATTCCAATACAAAGGAAGATGAAAATAATGTTAGAACCAATGTCCTTTTAGGGACGGACGAACCAAGGAGATCAGAGAGGCTGAGGAATCGAACCCAGCAAACATCATATGCACAGGTCACAATGAACAACAATATGCATACAGGGAGGGTTTACAGGTAGGAGACCTAGAAACAGTTTTGTATCAAGATATAATAGGAGATAGCAGCACTGAACTAATACTGGATGTACAGGAACAATCGGATATTATTATCAATACGTATAATAATTTCAATATATTCAATTACACTGACATTTCGATTAACCAAGGTTTTTTAACTTGTTTACAAAAGGGTTTACCTTTGTTCCTGTGAACAAACCTAGAATTGAAGATATAATACTGGACATCAAGTTGTTTACACGAAAATTAAATTTCAGGCATATGTATAAGGATAGAGCAGTTCAAGATAAGGAGAATTTATTAACTAGACATAGTACATACAATCTGCCCTTACAACATGAAATTTTGAATTTTGAAAAGTGTGTTATCAACAAGGTACGAAATGAATATAAGAATGACAATAAAATGAAAAGTAATTTGACAAAGGCTGAAGAGAAACTACTAAAAGACTTAAGTAGTAATGATAAAATTTGTGTAATGAAACCTGATAAAGGTGGAGGGGTGGTTATTATGGATAGATGGGATTATATTAAGAGGATGAAGGATATCTTGGACAAAGAGGAACAGTATGATCTAGTAATGAAGAATGAGATCAATATATCATATAGGAAGATAGACCTCATTCTGGAGGACAACTTGCTTACAGGAATGATAGACATTGAACTATATAGGTTCTTAAAAGTACCAAAAACTGTTATACCGGCTATTTTTGGTATACCAAAAATACATAAATCACTGCACAATCCACCCATGAGACCTATAGTGTCATCGCAAGGGTCTAAAACCCAACCTTTGGCTATTTATGTGGACACTATGATAAAAGAATTTTATAAAAAATATGATCATATCTTAGTGGACTCATGGGATTTTTTGAAGAAAATTGGTGGGAGTACTTATATGGATACTATGTTGTTCATTATTATTGATGTTAAAGAATTGTTTTCGGTTATACCCCAAGCCATCGGCTTGGAATGGTTTGAAAAACGTTAATTGAAATGAATTTGTTGACAGCTGCTGAGTTTAGAATTGTTCTGGAGAGTATGGAATTGATTTTAAAATATAATTATGTTTATTTGAAGGCGATTATTACCATCAAAAAAGAGGGAGTGGCTATGGGCTCTGCCTGTGCTCCCATATATGGCAATATTATAATGTTGTTTTGGGAAAGGAAATATGTGTTTAATTCTATATACAGTCAATATATTGCTAAGTATTTCTATTTCTTGGATGATATTTTTGGTCTATGGATTGGGTCCTATGATCACATTGAAGAATTTATACAGTACATTAATCACACAACCACTTTTTTGCATTTTACCCATCAAATAGGCATAGAAGAAATACATTTTTTGGATATAAAATTAAGTAAAGACAGTCAGAATAAATGCTATAGGTCGAATATATTTAGAAAGGAACACCATTCTAATGCCTATTTACATTTCGATAGTGACCATCCATATCAACTTAAGAAGAATATTGTAAAAGGACAAATGATTAGGATGGCCAGAATGATTTCTGATGAGGCAGAGTTTTTAAATGAAATCAACAATGTAGAAAAAATGTTTTTTGAAAGAGGTTATCCTATGGATTTTATTAGTCCTATAAAAGAATATGTAATCTTAGGAAGAGGTAATAAATATAACCCACTTTTAACAAAAGGTGGTTCTTCGGAGACCATGGTTATGTTTAATAATATGAATAAGAGTTTTAATACCCAGAATACATCAGTAGTAAGTTCTACACCGTATTTGACTGTTACATATTACCAGGGTGTAGGATGGTTGAGGAAAAGTATTAATGATACCTGGGAAATGTTTAGGAACATGGCAACTAAAACAGATGTATTTCAATGTGATATAAAATATAGTTTTAGAAGGAACAAAAATATTAAGAACATTATTGAAAAAAGAAAAATTATAGATGGTGGAGCTAACAAGAGACATGGTACTTTTAAATGTGGTAGGTGTGCACAATGTTCTTACATTGCTGGATTGAAAGAAGTAAGAATACCGAGTCTCGACATAACTTTAAAAGCTAAAAGATATAATAGTCGCTACTCAAAAGGAGTAGTATACCTAGTATTTTGTAAGGCCTGTTGGAGTTACTACATAGGTAAAACTGAACGCCACCTCAGAAATAGAATATATGAACATACCAGGGATATCAACAAACATAACGACAATAATGCATTATACAGGCATGCATTGGTATGTAAACAAGCAGATTTTAAATTTTGGGTGTTAGAGGAGATTGAGCCCATGGATAGAGGAAGTGATTGGGAGACAAGGTTAGAGTATAGGGAAATGATCTGGCAATTAAGGCTAGATGCATGTAGTGGAAAGGGACTAAATGACCACATATCCATAACTCCGGCATTAAAATTATTGGCAATGGACCCGAAGAAATGTAAAATGTAGAACGAATAATGATATAGGGAAGTCTAATGAATGAATAAATAAATAAACAGTTTAGTTTTTTATTTCTAATTTTAACAATTAACAAAACATTTTTAACATTTTGAATTATTATTAAACAATACATTGAGTTTTAATATTTAATATTTATAGTTATATATATAAATTCCTATTGATTAATTATACAGCCTTCTTGTTCATTTCATTTAATCTAGATATTTTAATAATTATTTATTTACACATAGGTCTTTTAATACTATATACTATATACATCATATATATATATATATATATATATATATATATATTTTTTTTTTATATATTTTTATATGTTTAAATTATATGAATATTTTATATATATATATATATATATATATATATATATATATATTTTTTTATATACATTTTTCACATTTATTTGTACATATTTCGATCTTTTCATATACATTTTTACAAATGTACAGAATATTTTAGTAATAACAATAATAAAATAATATTTACAATTAATATCAACTGCTGCTTTATGGTTTAAAATAATAGGTATTTATGTATTTTTAAGTCATTTGGTGTTGCGTATCGTGTTATTTATGGTGTTTTGAACTTGCATTATAGTTTATTACAGTTTATTAAATGTAATGTCTCAGGCAGTGTTGCATAGACTTTTTATTGAAGCTAGCTCTTTAATTTTGTTAGTAATTGATTGTATAATTAAAGAAATTGTTTAATTTTCAGCCAATGGGTTGCAAACACTGTGATATATAATGTATGGATTGTTAAGGGTAACTGGAGTCTGAAGAAGTCTCCGTTAAGGGGATGAAAGCGCTCACTCAGTTACTTTTGTCTTTATGTTTTATTTTACATTAAACATATTTAAAATATCCATTTGACATCGTTCATTTTGGACTATAACAGCAGTTTGGTTCGTGGGTAAAGGGACAGCCTTTATTGTGCCGGAGCAGCGTTGTGTTTTAGCTGTGTTTTGTTGTTGTTGCAACTTTTGGGTTGTGTGGTTACTATTAAAATCATCCTTTCAAGAAGCTTTGGGTGACCATGATAAAGCTAGTCAATCTCCCAAATTTTCCAAGTCCTCTAAGGCTTCATCATCGGATTCGACAAAATCAAAAAAACCTTCGATGTCGGCTCCACAGCCTTCGGAGCTGAGCATCTTATCTTTTAGTAGCTGATCCCCAGTCCTGTAACCAGTCTCTGCAGTACTGAAGTCACGAATCCTACAATCGGTACCACCTTCTATCCATTCATCTCGGTCCTCGATAAGCCTATCTGATTTGGATGTGGATCGTGTGGTGCAGAAGTTGTTACAGGCACCAGCATTTGCAAAAGGGTTTCGGAACCCAAAACTATTCCTCCATCTACGTCTTTTCCTCCTCTGAGCCATACCGGTCCGTCAGAGCTGGAGGAGTTGGACTTTATGACTGTGTAGCCTTTGGAACCGGCGCCTGCTCCAGTGCCATCAGTTCTGATTACTCAGACTTCCTCGGCGCCCATCAAGGAGTCTAAGAGCTGACACTCAGCGGTCGGTTCCAGGGAGGATAGTTGGACCGACTTGTTGTTTCCGACATTTCCTCTTGGGGCTTCAGCTCGGATGATTTCAGCTACTACCTGTAGATTGGAGCCCACTGTTCCGGTGCCATGGGAATCATCTGTTTCTTCAGAACCAGCGATTCTTTCGCACCAGAGCAGGGGTGCTTTTCAGGCCATGAGGAGAGTAATTGTCCCCCAGGACATCCACATCTTCAGGACCAACTACCTCTTCCCCAAAAGCACCTGTGTCTACTTCTGCCTCACAGATCCCTTTGAAGCATAGAGACCCAGAGCCTCAGGAAGCCCCACTGGGTGGTCCGTGCTCTTCTGAGACCTCCCCAGAAGCTCCCACTGATGAGGTTCCCAGGAAGAGAATTTGCAAGAGGAAGCATCTAGACTCCTCGCAGGAGTCTCTGACATCTGACTTAGATGAATCAGAAGTGTCCCCACAGTCTCCTTCTGAAGATATCTCATTTGCAGATATATTGAAAATCCTTAAGCAGAGGGGTGGCTGGAAACCCACCAACCCAACTGAAGATGAGTCGGTCCTCCTGAAAGCTTTGGGTTCTCAGCCCTCCACCTCTTGGGTGTCTCTGCTCTTTGATGAGCTTGTCTCACGAAGGGTGTGGGAGTCTCGGGACACCAAGGAGCCTGTCCCTAGGAGGCCCAATAAATGTATTTATGCCTCTCATAAGACCTTTCTCACTAATGGAGTGCCTGTTGATGCTAGGGTGGTAGTGGCAGCAGCCACCAAAAAAGAGATGTCGGAAACTTCTTCCTCTAGCCATCCTCCTAACAGAGACTCTAGGATCATGGATAGGTACGGGAAGCGCATGTATAGTTGAACGACTTTTGCCATGCGTTCACTGAACTACCTTACACATTTCACAAGACTGCAAAGAGACCTCCTAAAAGACCTTGGAGATACTCTACAGGGTATGGTAGCTGAGGGAGCTTCAGACAAGGTTGCGTCCCAGTTTGCTACCCTTAATTCCATAGTGAACTCATCTATGCATCTGATTTCATATGCAGCTGATGGAACGAGTAGGGCAGCTGGTACAGGAATTGCTCTTAAGAGACACTCCTGGATGCACTTATGTTCCTTTGCATAGCCCTTTAAGTCATCCTTTGTCAACACCCCTTTTTATGGCTCATCTCTTTTCGTTCCCAAAGTTAAGGAAACTTTGACCAGGTGTGAGCAGGAAGGAAAGACTCTGTCTGCCATCGGAGTCCATTTTTCCACCCCTACCAGACCCTACCCCAAGGGTCAAAAGGGAGGAAAGATGTGGTTCCGAAAAGCCCAAGGATTCTTTCTGGACACACATGGTGAACCCCCCCTCCAGGGGCAGTGGAGGGGGCAATAATGGAAGATGCCGCCCTCGTGGCAGAGGGGGTTCACAAAACCAGGGTGACAGAGACCAGTTCTTGGGAAGCCCTACCAGCGCTCCTGAAAGGAGGCCCGACTCTCCTACTCTGGAGGCAGTCGGGAGTCACTTATCTTTGTATCCAGACGCTTGCCTCAAAATAACAAAAGACAACTGGGTACAAAGCATAGTTCCAGAGGATATTTTATTCCCTTTGCCACTCCCCCCCCCATTGATAACAAAAGTCCCAGATATTCCACCCAGTTACAGGGAACAAGCAACAGTAGAGGTCCAAACATTGCTAGGAAAAAGTCATCCAACCAGTCCCAGCAGACCAGATAGTATCCGGAACATACTCAAGATTCTTTTTAGTTCCAAAAAAGACAGGGGGCTGGAGACCTGTTTTGGACCTCAGCAGACTAAACAGATCTGTCAAGAAGGAGAAGTTCCAGATGGTCATGCTACAGTCAATACTTCCCTTCTTAGGGAAAGACAATTGGATGTGCTCGCTAGATCTCCAGGATGCGTACTACCACATAAAAATGGCCAGACCATCCAGGGATCATCTGCACTTCTGGCTGGGAGCCAATCATTACCAGTTTCTAGCCCTGCCCTTTGGTCTCACTACAGCTCCCAGAGTGTTCACCATATGTATGGCAGTGGTCATGGCTCACCTGAGGCATTTGGGATTCCAGGTGTTTACGTACTTAGACGATTGGCTCCTCACCGCCACCACCAGGCGTCAGCTGATACAAGCCAGGGACACCACACTTACTCTTTGCAATCAACTGGGGATTACCATAAACTCAGAAAAATCTGCCTTGTCACCATTGCAATATATTGTTTTTATCAGAGCAGAATTGGACACCACCACCACTTTAAAACTTCCATCAGAAAGGATATCAGTACTTCGTCAGCAAATTCAGAATATCATATACAGAGACCAGGTGCCAGTCTCAGAAGTGCTAAAGTTGTTAGGGATGATGGCAGCTGCAATAATAGTGATTTCATTGGGTCATATGCACATGCGGATTCTACAATGGCTTCTGTTCACACAATGGTCTTATCAAGAGCTCCCAATGTCACATCTCATTATTTAACAAACAGATGCAAAAAGGATCTTCGGTGGTGGTTGACCTCACTACAAGTAACGATAGGGCTTATTTTTATCCTACCCTCATCATTGGCCACGGAGACCACGGAGACCACGGACACTTCCCTGATTGGGTGGGGGGCATTGTCAGGGAAGAACAGCCCAAGGCACTTAGACTGAACAAGAGACACATGTGCACATCAATGTCCTAGAGATGAGAGTGGAACTCTTGGCATTGCAGTACTGTCAGGACTCTCTTCCTCTGGGGACAATTGCAATTCAGACAGACAACATGTCGGTAGTCTGATACTTGAACAAACAAGGAGGAACCAGGTCCTATCCCCTTTGTCGTGAGGCCCTAAGAGTATGGCAGTGGGCTACATCCACCCAGTGCTTTCTGACAGCAACGCACATCCCAGGGAAATCTAATGTGATTGCAGACAAACTGAGCAGGGCAATCTCCTTGCCTCATGAGTGGTCTCTCAAAAAAGAAATAGCGGAAAGAATATTCCGCAAATGGGGCCAGCCTTGCTGCAGTCTCTTTGCATCCCCCATGAACACAAAATGCAGAAGCTACTTTGCCCTAATTCCCCCTCCGGGAGATTCCCCAAGGGACGTACTCGTACATGATTGGCCTCCGGGTCTCCTTTATACATTCCCACCAATTCCCCTGATACCCAAAGTATTACAGAAAGCCAAAGCCCTGGGAAGGACCATCATTCTAATAGCCCCTCATTGGCCTCATCAGATTTGGTTCCTCTTCCTTCGACCTCATCTGTTGGAAGAGCCTTTATTCTGGTCTCAGTTCTGGACCTTCTGATGCACTCGTCGGGGACTCTTCATCCTTCCCTTCACTCCCTACAAATTGACAGCTTGGCTGCTCCAATTACCAACATAGCTAGGTTCCATAACCTGTCAAATGAAATGCAACATATCTTAATATCTTCTCATAAATCTTCTACTAGGAACTTGTACCTCAGCAAATGGAAGAGATTTTCCATATGAGCTTCTCAGAATAACATTGATCCTTACCAAGCCTCTAGTTCCTTTATTTTATAATTTTTGACTGTGCTCTTCAACAAAGGAATGGCAACAGCTACAATTCATGTGCAACTTGCTGCCATCTCTAACTTTCATCTTGGTACTGAAGGCTTTACCATAATGTCACACAAGCTATCCAAAGCCTTTCTCAAAGGGACTTTCCATCTTAGACCACCAGTTAAATCCCCTTATACCCCCCAGAACCTAAATTTTATGCTCTCACGCATTATTCTCCCACCATTTGAGCCAGCTTCTTCATGCGATTTGAAATTTTTATCTTGGAAGACTATCTTTTTAGTAGCTATCACGTCTGCTCGAAGAGTCTCAGAACTACAAGCCTTGTCCATAAATCCTCCGTATTTGGTTTTTCATAATGGCAGAGTTTCATTGCATACAAATCCTTCATTTGTATCCAAAGTTTGTACTGAAGCTCACCTTAACCACACTATAGATTTACCAGTGTTTTTCTCTAAATACACCAATGATTTGGAGTATATCCTGCACAAACTTGATGTTCACAGACAACTCAGATTTTACCTAGATAGAACTAAAGAATTCAGAATATTTTTGTTTGCTTTTCAGATTCTAGAAAAGGTATGCCTGTGGCAAAAACAACTCTATCCAAATGGTTATCTGATTGCATCACTTTCACTTACTCAGCTGCCAATTTTCCTCTACAACACAAAATTAAGGCTCATTCAACCAGGGCTCTGTCCACATCTTCTGCATTTTCAGCTAGACTACCAATAGACAATATTTGTGCAGCAGCCACTTGCTCAAAGCCTCATACCTTTATCACTCATTACAAAGTCAAAAAGGCCTCCTTTGGTTCTACTGTCCTGTAAAACATACTCCCGTGAGCCACCCGAGAAAGATGGTGCTTGGGACGCTACCCATCTGTAAGAATGAACGGCGAGATAGAACAACTTCACATAAAGAAGTTATGTTTTCACCATAACATTCCATGTGAGTTGTTCATCTCGCCTTCATTCTTACTTCCCACCCTCCTACCCCCTCCAGGTTTTTTTGAGGACCGATATTCTGGTTTTATCATGGTTGCTTTGTCTTCCTATGGCTTTTACTTTAAAAAGTGACAGAATGGCATATGGTATTATTAGAGGCAGCAAACAAGATCTGAGGTAACTCAAGGTGCATCATGGGATAGGGACTTGGCCTCGAGCTGTCTGAAGACTTCAAGCTTTGTAGTTGGCCGACTCAGAGCTGAGGATCGGCTCTGAACCCATCTGTAAGAATGAAGGTGAGATGAACAACTCACATGGAACGTTATGATGAGTACATAACTTCTTTTTATAGCCTGCCAAAGATATAACAGCAGGTCAGCTTCCAAAGCTTCTGGGCACTTTCCACATACTCAAACTTTCAAGTAGCTTGAGTTGAGCTGACTAAAAGACAAGTTTGGGTGCAAAGCCCTTTAGAGCTCTACTGCCACCGAGTAGTAAGTTCCTCTGAGGCTTTTGAGAATCAACGGTAAGCGTGTGCCTTCCTTTGCTGATCAGATAAGTTCCACTGGGGGAAAACTTTCCATTTTCTTAATGGTGTTGACGTTTTATTATTTTCTTCTTCGGGAAATGTATTTTAAAACTAGGACTGTTTTGTTTTAATGGACTGTCTCTAGACTGTGATGTACTTTTAAATGGAGCACTTGTTTTTTCTATCAGTTTAAAAGAAGTGCAAAGTTGCTAAAAACATTTTTTTCTGTGGAGAAATTGTATTTATTTTTCCTTTGTAGTGCCGGCATTGTTTTAAAATGCTTTTTTTACTGTGTTTTTCCTGCCAAAAAAAAATAACTTTTGTGGACTGGTAGTGTTTAATGGAAATTGTTGCTTGTCTTCCCCAAGAAAGAGGCACCATTTTCAGCTTGATTATGGAGAAGACTACTGGTCCCACTGATGGACCTTCTTCCAGCCACAAAAGGAAATAAATTAAGCAAACAGCCTTTGCCACCACAGCAGGCTAGAAATTTGTTTCAGCCACAGGCGGGTGACTCTGCTTTGGCCATTTGTTGTAACTCAGACCCCTCGTCTTCTACACTGGATCCCTCTGGTGTACACCTACAGCCACTATAGACTGTGGGTTAGCCACATCCTCTGTGGCTGTGGGGTCCCCTCAGTTGGCAAAGGAGAGCCAGTCTTGTCCATCCTGGAAGAAGAAACAGGGAAGACTTCCCTGTTGGGTCAAAATGCTGTACCCATCCCTGAGAAAGCTGCTGCTGCTGGTGCCATTAGTAACATGGCTGTCCTCATTTTTCCTATCAAAAAGAATCAGAAAACCAAGCATGTATCTACTTCTTCTCAAAGATTTCTTTAGATAAGATTAGTTTATATGGTCTGGCTCAGGGTTTAAATTCAGGCTGTTGATCCTTCTTGTGAGGTGTTTCAGGTAATAGAAAAAGGGATTCCTCTTTTCCTGAAGAAATTCATGATTCGAAATCTGAACATGAAGATGCAGCGATGGATATAGGGTTTCTTCCTCCTTTCTGAATCAGACTCAAAGGAGGGCTCAGTTTCTGAATCTCCCTTTGGGGGTTTCTCTTTCTCTGAGACTGTTGCTAAAATGTGCTAGTGTTTTCAGTGGGAGAACACTGAGGTTTTTCAGTCCCTCAATAAATACTGTGAGTTGTTACAGAAGGATTTTTAAGAGCCTACACCAATTCCTCCTGTTCTGTCTGCTTAAAAGGATATGTGTGCTACGGCCTACAATTTAAAATGGCAGATAGGCTGTATAAAGTTCTTCAGTCTTAAATTTTTATACATTATTCTCATACCTGACCAGCAGCTATAGCTTTAGTTGAACCCACTATTGCTAAACACTTAGGATGGGAAAATTATAGATAAGTATGGGGAAAAAGTCTATACTTCTTCATCTTCAGAATCTTAAAATGTCAGGCTTATATGTTAAAATTTGTTCTGACAAATTGTGAAAGTATGAGGAATGTTTTACGTGCACTTTCTTCTTGTGAAGAAAAGTCTTCTTTAAATAACTTAATTTCTTCTTTTGCACAGGTGACTACCTTTTGTTTGCAGTGTGTCTGTGACTGTTGACGTTTCTTCCAGTCCTATGGCCACGCCATTCATATTGTTTTGAGGAGATTTGCATGCTGCATTCTCAGAATCTCCCAGATGATAGTAAAAATTACATTTTAAATTCTCCCTTGGATAGAGATGTAGGTTTTGGCCCCACTGCTGCAAAGTCCATCAAAAAATGTGATGAAGGGGGCAAGCTGATTCAGGGAATCTCTTAAGATTTTTTTAGCCCTTCTTTTCCAAATTGTCCAATGGATTTTCTTTCCCCTCATCCAGTTTTTGGAAAAAAAAACTGAATAAACAGTATCAACAAAATTCAGGTAAACAGATATTTAAGAAGAAATGGTAAAAGGGCTTCCAAAAAGAAATCTGAACCTTCTGAAACCAAGAACAGTCCAACATATCTGAATGACTGTTCAAGAGACCTTGTGAACCCCTCTCCATTTTTCTGTTTGCCAACAGATTGATCTGATATTGTCCTTTTCATTCTTACTCAACCCATGGGCTCAGATCCGATCCTCAAATCAGCCTCTGCAGCATATTCCATACTTCAGATCCAACTCTTGAGCTCTTCCCTCTACCCATAATGCCTTAGTCTATCCCCATTACCTCAAATCTTGTTTGTCACCATCATGCCCAGAAGCAGGTTCCTCTCTTGAGCTTTTTCATAGCAAATATTTGTAAGTTTATCTGTTAAAAGTTCATTCTTCTGTTGTGCAGTATTTTCTCTTCTTCCTCTCTCTCAGTTTTTCACTGGTGTTAGGTCTGCTACTATTTTTTCCCATATAGTACATCTATTTATATTACCACAGCTGTTGTTCTGTTACCTTTTTAAACGAGGCAATCTGTTTTTATTGCCATTGTTGGTCATTTCCTCTCTCAAAAAAAAATAATAAAAATAAAAAAATAACTTTCTCTTCACTGTATTGTTTATTTGCTTAGATAACTTTTTTTGTTGCTTCTAACATGTTAGATAAACCAACAAGCTTCAAAAAATGCACTTCTTGAAGGCATAAGATTCCTGGAAATGAGCTGTTCTGTTTGCTCAACCTTTAACCCATGGGCCTTGGCTGACTGTAGCAGCAAATTAATATTGAAGGGAGTCCTTTCTGCTGCCTCTACATCGTCAGGGACCCAAATCCACATTCAAATGGCAAAATCCATTCCATTAGATCAAAGAAAACCCTTCCCACTGAAGTCACCCAGACCTCATTGGAGCCACCTTACAAAAGCCATAAGATAAGACCTAACCTTTGAGTCTGAAATCTTCTAAACCAAAATCTTCGGCTCTGATAGTCATATCTGCAAGTCCTATGGTGCCATCTTCAGATCCTAGGTCCTCAAATCCAAAATCTGGCACATCACAAAGTGGTCATACACCAGAGTATACCATTAAGCCTATATCTCCTACTCTGAGATCCCATTTCTTACAAACACCGAAGACACATTCCAGACCTTCATTCATTACATCCTCCAGGTCCACCAGAAGTTTACAGGAAGTGGATATGGATAGGATGATGCAAAAATTTCTCAGAGCTCATATCCAGATGGGAGTCATACTGGCTCCATCCCCTATCGGATCTGTGAGCTTTCCTACTTCATCACACACTACTCTCTCTCCTTCTCTGATTTGTATAGCTGTTTTGGAGTCCCATGATCCAAAATCCCCAAGAGGTTTGGAGTTGGACCCGAAGAATATCTTTTCTTCGACTCTGACGGCATCCTTGACTGGTTCTGTTCTGATACAGTCGGACTGGAATGAGTCCCAGAGCTGAAATGTCAGCATCAGATCTGTGGGGCCAGGAGTGCCTTCAATATTGTCGGAGCTGTCTCTGTCCCTCGGAGCTTCAGCTCTAGACAGTTTGGGTCCAGTTCCATCCTCAAGACATGGTTCCGGGAGTGGTTGAGATCTATCTTCACAGCAGCCTTGGTCCAGCTCAAGTGGTTCAGATCTACCCAGGTCCATCTGCTTTTGAGGTTGTGGAAAGGGATTTTTCTCTCTCCAATGAACTACCTTCTCATTTTTTGGATCCTATCCCTTGTTGATTCCAAACTCTGAGTCGATCATATCTACTCCACAGGAACAGCCAGTTCCAACAAGCATCCAATCAGTTCATATAGAGGAACTCACGCTCTTTTCTGGTACTTCCCCTGAACATCCCCCGGAAGAAATACAGCAGAATAGAATATGCAAGAGGAGGCACATATACTCCTCGATGGAGTGCCTCATGGAGGATACTGATTTTGATGAAGGAGAAGGGTCCCCTAGATCGCCACCGGATGACATCTCCTTTGGAGACAGAAAGGTGGCTGGTCTTTCAAAAATCCATCTCCTGAAGAATCAATATTTTTCAAAGCTTTTGGCTCTGGCCCATCTAAATAATGGGTTACCCCTCCCTGGGTGGATGAACTCGCCAGGGTTGGAAGGGGCCAGATACCATCCACCCTATTCCAAAGAGACCAGATAAATTCTTACCCCACTCTGAAAGACAGACCCCACTGGATCAAAGGAGTTCCAGTTGATGCTTTGATGGTGGTGGTGGCAGCCAGCAAGAAAGATCTAGCAGAACAGAGCTCTGCTGTCGATCCTCCAAATAGCAAGTCTAGAATGTTGTACAGATTTGGAAAGCAAATCTTTGCATTGCCAACCTTAGCCCTGAGGTCACTAAACTACCTGGCACACTTCACTAGACTTCAGAGAGATTTGAACAAAGAGTTATCAAATACTCTCTCAGAGTCCATGTCTGCAGAGGATTTCAAAAACATCCTCCCAGCTGGCCACTCTCATTCATATCAAATGCCTCAATGAGGTTGAGCTCTCATGCCCCTGAAGACACGTCATGAGCAGCTGGTTCAGGCATTGCTATAAGGAGACATGCCTGGATGCAGCTATGCAACTTTGCAGAACATTTTAAGATGTCCTTTATCAACATCCCATTCGATGGCACTTTCTTGTTTGAGCCTTCAGTAAAACAGATGATTACCTTCAGCAAACAGGATGGAAAGACTCTCTGTGTCATGGGAATCAAATTTTCTACCCCTCAAGGAACCTTCTCCAGGAATCAGAGAAGCGGTAAGAAGATGAGGTTCCAAAAGTCTCAGGGACCTTTCCAAGACTCGCATGGTGATAATTCCTCCAGAGGCAGATAAGGAAATTCTAATGGAAGATTTCACCCTAGAAGCAGAGGAGACGCACAGAATCAGGGATTCTGGGATTCTTTTCTGGACAGAACCTTCCACTCCTTCCAGTGCTCCTGAAGTGCTGCCCAACTGTTCAACTCTGAAGGTATTCAGGGGACGATTGCCTTTGTATCCAGATGCCTGGGCAAATATAACAGAGGATGGCTGCTAAGAATAATATTCAGAGGTTATTACATACCATTTTTCCTACTCCCTACCTCAAAAAGAAAGAAGTTTCCCAATATTCCACACAGTCAAAGGAATGCAGCATCTCATTAAATCCAATAGCTGCTAGAAAAGAGTCATCCAAAAGGTTCCACCAGACTAAATTGGATTCAGAACTATTCATGCTTCTTTTTATGCTCAAAAAAACAGGGGACCTCAGACTGATTTTGGATCTAAGTAATTTGAATCAGTATGTGAAGAAGTCAAAATTCTGAATGTTCTTGGTGCAGTCCATACTACCTTTTCTTCACAAGAATGATCGGATGTGCTCGCCAGATCTTCAGGATGCGAACTATCATATCAAAATAGACACCTATGCTTTCAGCTGGGAGACAATCTGTACAAATTCAGAGCCATGCCCTTTGGACTCACCACAGCCCTCAGAGTGTTTACCAAATGCATGGCAGTTGTGACAGCTCATTTGAAACTAAAAGGATTCCAAGTGTTTCCATACTAGACAAATGGCTCCTCACCGCCCCCTCCAGTCATCTCCTTCTACATGCCAGGGACTATTTGCTCCAGATTTGCAAGTCATTGGTTATAACAATAAACTATGTCAAATCAAACTTAACACCAGTCTAGAGCCTGGAGTTCATTGGTACACTTCTGGACATGACAACACAAGTAGCATCACTACTGCCTCATCACATTTCCACTATGAGAAGTCAGGTTCATCTGCTTATCTCCTACCCATCTCCTCTAATAAGATCAGTCCTTCAAGCACTAGGATCCATGGCAGCAGGCATTGTATTGCTTCCCTTGGCATGTTTCTTTATGTGTGTTCTTCAATGGACTCTAGCTGTTCAGTGGTCCATTCTTTGTTAACTCCTATCCTTTCCAGTCAAACTTACTCCAATTTGCAAATGACATATTCACTGGTGGACTCAATCAGATGATATTTATCTAGGGTGACCCCTTATTTTACTACCTGCAATGGCCAAAGTGACCATGGATGCTTCTTAACTAGGGTAGGTGTGAAGAGCATTTCCTGACAAGGACCATCCAAGGCATGTGTTACCCCCAAGATTCCAATCTGCATATCAGTGTACTAGAGGTGAGAGCAGTCCTACTTGTGTTGCAGGCATTTCAAGATGCTCTTCCTCAAGGGACTATTGCAATTCAGATAGACAACATGTCTGTGATCTGGTACAGCAGCAAACAAGGAGGAACCTGATCTTATCCCCTCTGCAGAGGTGCCATGAGAGTGTGGGAATGAGCAATCTCATCAGACCACTTTCTAATTGCAATGCGCATTCTGGGAAAAAACATTGTATTAACAGACAAACTAAGCAGGTCCATCGTGGTGCCTCTCGAGTGGTCTCTCATTCAGTCTGTGGTGGAAATTAACTTCCGTCATTGGGGCCAACCTTGCTGCTACCTGTTTGCGACTCCCCACAAAAACAAGTGCAGGAGGTACATTGCTGTTCTCTCAGGGGGAGTAACTGAGAGATGCTGTAATCCTCGTTTGTCCCTCTGTTCTTCTTTATGCTTATCTCCTTCTACCTTGTATTCCCAGATTTCTGCAGAAAGCAAGTTGGCTGAAGTGCTCAGTAATCCTCATTTTCCCTTTCTGGCCTCTGCAAGTATGGTTCCCCTCCCAACAGTCTCACCTTTGTTATCCTGCATTGATACTGGAGCCAACTTCGGATCTCTTCTCTCACCCATCAGGGATCCAACATCCCAATATAGAGGCCCTCAAACTAACCACATGGTTTCTCCACTTCCAGTAATGGTTAGACAACCCAGGCTGTCTTCCCCTGTAAGTACCATTATTTTAGCTTCTCACAAAGAATCAACTAAAAATTATATAAGAGCAAGTGGAAAATATTTTCCCTTTGGTCTTTAAATAATAAGTTTGACCCTTTCTCTGCACCAGTTTCTGCAATTCTTCAATTTTTAGCAATGCTTTTTAAAGAAGGGGCAAGTTTCCCTACGATTAAACTTCAATTGGCAGCAATTTCTTATTTTCACACAGGAGACAAAAAATGTTTGTTGGCTTTGTCCAAATTATGCAAAGCTTTTCTGAAGGGTATTTTTCTTCTAAGACCACCAATAAAGAATCCTTCACCTGCTTGGGTTCTCATATTTGTGCTACAGGGTCTTACTCAGAAACCTTTTGAAACTTCAGCTAAAACTGATTTAAAATTCCTTTCATGGAAAACAGTCTTCTTAGTAACCATTACTTCTGCAAAGAGAATATCTGAACTCCAGGCTGTTTCCTCAAAAAACCCTTACATCATTTTTCATAAAGATAGGGTTACTTTATTGACAAAGCCTTCCTTGTTATCCAAAGTGGCTACTGAAAATAACAAGAATAATTAATCCATTCACTTACCAGTCTTCTTTCCAAAATTTTCGAATAAAGAAGAGTACATGCTTCATCTCCTTGATGTACACAGATAATTACGTTTTTATCTTCAAAGACAAAACAAATTAGAAAATCAAATCAACTCTGTCTCTTTTTCACCAAAAAGGCTGGGTTGGCCAGTCTCTTAATTCAATCTAGCTAAATGGATTACAGATTATATTTCCTGGATCTATTCTCAGCAATGCATGACCTTACCCAAACATCACAAAGCTCATTCACCCAGATCCATGGCTGCTTCATCTGCTTTTTGGTCAAGAACATCTATTGATGATATTTCCGCTGCAGCCACATGATCCAGTGTTCATATCTTTGTTACTCATTACAAATTGGATATTACTTCTAGATACATAGCTGCCTTTGGTTCATCAGTAGTCTGGAGTATCCTTCTGTGAGGGCCACCCAAGGTCAACATAGCCGGGGACTCTGTCCCATGGTTTGAGGAAGAATGAAAAGGACAACATCAGATTTAAAAGTTATGTACTAACCATAACCAGGCATCTGTGTTGCCTATTTTCATTCTTCCTCAACTTTCCTCCCATCCATCCTGCATCCTTCATGTTTCTGGAAAGACCTGCAGCACTGTGTTTTGGAACCTACAGTTACGGGTTTGAGCCCTTCCTTTTTCTGTCAGCCATTTTCCAATCTCTGTTTAGATGTGGGAGCTAATGGAAACAAACTCAATCTAAGATAGTGGGGATGGACTGAGGCATTATGGGTACAGGGACGAGCTGAAGAGTTGAATCTGAAGTCTGGAATATGCGGCCAAGTAGATATGAGCCCATGGGTTGAGGAAGAATGAAAATGGACAACACAGATGCCCAGTTATGGTGAGTACATAACGTTTCATTTCAGACAAATGGGTTTTGAAATCATTCGTCAGGGTTACGGATGGCAGTGGGAGGTCATTCTTGAACTCTTTTGTTTCCACCTGTTCTTCATCACATGCTATCCCAAGGAGTGAAGGAACCAGCACTTCTTTCCCTGGTGGGGAAGGGTTTTTATTCAAGAATATTCCTAGTGCCAAAGAAAGAAAATTCTTGGAAATCACTTCTAGATCTTTGTTTTTTAAACCTGTTTGTGATAGTGCTGAAAAAAGTAAAGGCGGTTGGAACACAATAAGAGAGTCCGGTATATCCACAGGTTTAATTTCCAGTAAAAGTTAGCGCTTTCGGCAAATCAAATGACTCGCCTTCTTCAGACAAACAAACAGTGGGATGACATTACACTGCTGTTTAAATAAAGGTACTTATACATTCAAGCCAATCAACAATGTTAATCACTTTCCTAATTAAAAACCATGGGAACCTTAAAGTAAAAAATGGATGCACATGTCTTGAAACAACAATACTGTTCTACATATTACAAACTTTTAAAACTACGCATTTTGCATAAAAACCATACGGTTTGGTGTTTCATTTTGAAACCCATTGAAAAACCATGTATGTATTTATGTGCATTTTTAAATGATTTTTATATATAAAAAGTTTTTTTACATGCAAAAAACTACAAAGATTAAATAATGAATACTGTAAAAAATCCCAAAAGGGGTTTGCCTTCCTCCCTTGCTAATATTTAAGCAAATATATAAGCAACCTACTTACAAAAATTTATCTAGCAATCTGTTTGGAATGTGTCAAGTTTTTAATGAATTTAGTGGCACATTCCGTATAACCCTGTACTGTATGTGGCCAAAAAGGCTAGCTGAATATTGTTGAAAGCCTAATGCCAGTGTTGAGTGTGTTTTTATTCATTTAGTAAAGCCTTTTATCAACCATACTAAAAAAAGGGGGGGGGGGGTTATCTATTATATGAGAGCCATTTTAAAACACATTTAATTGATTGTGCTTCATTTATACCCGGGAACAGGTGAGCTCTTGTGCGAATCTGCCACAAGAACTCATCTATTTCAAGGCGTGTTTGCCATGGACCTCCCCTAATGTCCAGTTCCCTATGTTGTAATACTAGATAACTAAAGGTATGACCACTAAATTCCATACTATGCCTGGCCAATGCATTATTGACATCATTCTTTTTTATAGCATATTGGTGTTCATATATCCTATGCTTCAGCATCCTCTCGGTTTTACCGATATAGAATGCCTTACAATGGTTGCATAGGGCACAATACACTACAGATTTTGTTTCACAGTTAAAACGCCCTGTGATTTTATAATGTTTGTCATTAATGCTACAACTATTCGTGACCTTAATATGTTTACACTGGGTACAAAAACCACATTTAAACATTCCTTGAGGTTTAGTACAAGTAACACGAGGTTTTACTTTTTCCAAAATAGATTTCAAGTTTTGACCTCGTCTATATGTAATTGTTGGACGTTCACCTAAAAGGAAACATAGGCTTCTGTCATTTTTGATAATGTCCCAGTTTTTTTGAATTATGTCTCTTATCTGTAAAGAATCCAAAGAATAAGTCTGCAAGAAACTAGTAGTAAACTTGTTGTTTGTTGTTTCTGTTGTAACGGACAAGTTTAAATCAATAGTCCCCTGGTCCTCATTGATGCCAATAGAACCTGACCCTGATCCTGAGAGTAAAGGGAAAAAATGCCCTGTTTCTCTTTTTTGGGTCACTTCCATGACTATGCTTATAATCAGAGAGGAGGGATATCCTCTTGACTCAAACATATTGGTAAGTTTTATACACTCATTACCAAAATCCTGTGTGTCTGTAATCATACGTGCAGCTCTTACTAGTTGGCCTTTTATGACTGCTTTCTTTTGGTAATATGGATGGTTACTTGTAAAATGAAGGAATGAGTTGGAATGGGTTGGTTTCCTGTATATACAGCTTTTGAATCTCTTATTTTCTCTGTCTTTTATTAGCAAAATGTCCAGATAGTTAATCTCAATATCACTTATGCTGTGTGTGAATTCTAAGAAATCAGTTGTTGTATTGATTCTGTCCATAAATAAGAGAATTCCTTCTATTTTACCATCCCAAATACAGAAAATGTCGTCCTGGTAACGAGTGTACCAGGTGACATGTTTGAGAAATAAGTCATCTTTAAACAATACTGTGGACTCCCAATGTGCCATGACTGCGTTAGCAAATGAGCCACCACAAGGTGAGCCCATAGCGACGCCTGATGTTTGGATATAGAATTGTTTTTCAAAAGTGAAAAAATTGTTAGCCAAAATTAATTCCAAGAGAGTTTCAGTTAAATATATAGAATCATTACCTATGTTTTTACTTATCATATACTCTCTGACCCAAGCGATGCCTACCGCCTGTGGTATTACGGTATACAGATCTTTTACATCTATTGTTAAAAATAAAACATCCTCGTTATAAGCAAGTTTGTTAATATTCTCAAGAAAGGACCAGGAGTCCTTACAGATGTGTTTCTCGCTTTGAAGTAACGGTTTTAATATGCTATCAACGAGTTTAGCACACGCTTGGGTCACTGATCCTCTCCCATCAATGATAGGCCTGAATGGCGGTGCATTCAGCCGTTTGTGTAACTTAGGTGTTCCAAAAAATGATGGAATTTTTGGAGCGGGCATCAGTAAATATTTATATGTGTCAGTATTAATCACTCCTTCTAGAAATAAATCATTTAGAGTGTTACTGATTTTCTTATATGCACTATGGATTTCATTTTTAGTTACCAATTTGTAAGCTGTTGAGTCTAGATGTTCAGACATATATTCAACATATTTACAATGGTCCATGAAAACAATACCCCCACCCTTGTCTGGTTTCATGGCTCGGATGTTACAATCATGCAAGAGGTGGATGAAATCACGTTCTAGCAAAGTAATGTTACTTATATGTTTTTGGTTTTTGTAAATAACCTGGTTCTTGATAGCCCATAAATCCATCTCACAAATTTTCTCAAAGGTATGTAGGGTTGGATGTAAAGGTGGATTATAAGAACTAGCAACTCTAAGTAAATTAACTGTTGTTGTATCATTACCCATTAGATGATTCAAATTTAATTTTCGTGTGAACACTTTTAGATCTATGATGGTTCTACCAATGTCCATGTGGTTACCAGGGACAAAGCTAAAGTCTTTTGCCAAAAAGTCTACAATGTCCTGCTGGATGTTTATAGTTGTATAATTATAGACAGTAAAATCGCCATTAGTGCTTTTATACAGCTTTGGTTTTATGCCAAAATCCAAGATGTCATTCATCTCCGGCGTTCACGACGTTTGTTCCTCGTGTTGGTCCTTGTTGGAGCCCGTTGGCGATTGTTCCCTGGAGGATAAGTCACCAAAGGAAAATCCTGGTTGTTATTAAAGTTATTGGCGCCATGGTTTTCAGGGGGTGAAGTTACCATTGCTTGTTGTTGCAAGTTTTCTCCTACCCTCTCCCCTGCAAAATTTGTGTGATTTGGCCCGTTACTGTTGGTGTTGTTTAATCTAGGACTCCTTCTAGGGGCCTGTCTTTGCTCAGGTTGATTATTGTTGTTGTTAGTAAAAGGTATGGTTATATTGGAAGAATAAAACTGGTCATTGTCCCCATTATTGTTTAAATTAAATTGTCCATTACGTGGAAGTCTTGGGTAAGCACATTTATTGGCATAGTCTCTGATGTCTCATTCTTGAGGTCATTCTTGAACTCTTTTGTTTCCACCTGTTCTTCATCACATGCTATCCCAAGGAGTGAAGGAACCAGCACTTCTTTCCCTGGTGGGGAAGGGTTTTTATTCAAGAATATTCCTAGTGCCAAAGAAAGAAAATTCTTGGAAATCACTTCTAGATCTTTGTTTTTTAAACCTGTTTGTGATAGTGCTAAAATTCAAAATTATGTCATTTCACATCCCTTTACCTCTTCTTCCTCTTTCAAGTTTTCTGATAATAGTAGACTTAAATGCTTTTCATCACATCCCTATTCATTTAGACTTCAGATGTTTGTTAAGGTTTTGTGTGTCTGGACCACATTATTAGTTCTCTGCCTTAAACTCTGGACTATTTACTGCCCCAAAGTGTTTACAAAGTGTCTAACTTTAGTTATAGCTCATTTCAGAGTATATCTACATTTTCTATATTTAGATGATTTTCATATCTCTGCAGAGTATTTTTCAAAGTGCCAGGAATCTCTTTCTTGGGTGAGGGATCTCTTCCACAAGCTTAGATTCCAAGAAAACATTCAAAAATCTTTCTTGACTCCATCACATAAGGTTGTGTTCCTGAGACGTCAACTAGACACCTCACTTCAAAGAGCTTTTCTTCTACAGAAAAAATAGATCTTTATTTACATCTTTAAGATTTTCCACTCAGACTCCAGTCACTGTGAGGGAATACCTCAGGATTTTGGGTCTCATGGCATCTATGATTCTCATGATATCCCTGGCAAGACTTTGCATTAGAAAGATAGAGTGGTATTGAACTCTCTTTGGTCCCAGCATCAACACCCTTTATCTTTGCAAATCACAGTCCTGTGTTTTATCTGAAGAGAAATCTTTTGGTGGAGACAACAGATATCCTTAAATCAAATTCTTCCCTTCTCCCTCCCTGCTCCAAAGCAGTCAGTCACCACAGACACTTTGGACTTTACTTGAGAAGCAGTTACAGGAGGGATTAAAGTGCAGGGAGTGTGGGACACCAAGAAGAGATGTAAACACATAAATATCAAGGAGGTGCTTGCCCTGATTAAGGCACTCAGCTCTCTGAACCATCTTTGGTCCCAGAGACATCTTTAAGTTGTTACAGACAATACCACATTCATGTGGTACATCAATGAGCAATGGAGAACCAGGCCATATCCCCTTTTCATACTAGTTATTTTAGCTTGGAATATTGTTTCACAGCACAATCACACTCAAAAGGTATCATACATTCCATCAGAGCAAAATTGTGTGGCAGATAAACTGAGCAGGGCAAGGACAGCTCCTCATGTGTGGAAATCAGATTGAGGGTCTTCCAAGATTTGATCCATCTGTGGGGAGTTCCTCAAGTAGATTTCTTTGCCTTCCCTCTGAAAAACCAGCTGGCAAGATTCTGTTCCAGGGCTCCATGCAAGAAGGCCTGCAAGACAGATGCCTTGTCCTTTCCTTGGACAGGAATTTTCCTATATACTTTTCAAACCCTTTCCACTAATATCCAGAGTACTTCTGAAGATTCATAAGGAATCCTCCACGATTATTGTGCTGACTCCTTTCTGGCTCAGGCAACTGTGGATGTTCTTCTTGTTTCACTGTTGCAGTCATCACATTTGGGTTATGTCTGCCAGGGTAGCCCTCAGTCGGCCTGAATACCAGAGACTTAGTATTTCTGCGTCGGTTGCTGTCGCTTCAGGACTGACATAAAGTCGTCAGTAGTATAAAGTAAGGCAGCTGCTACCATTACATCAGTCTTTCTTGCCAAGGAGCCCAAAGCAGAAGCAGTTCGCATGAGTGCCGGTCGGCCACTACCTGAGTTTAGTTTTATGAATTGAAGTTGAAGTCTTCGAAAGCTAAGTACCCCATTGGGGATCCTTTTCTCTTGCTCTAACCGATGTCAGAAAAAGTTAACAATTGTCTTGCCTGTGGGAAGCAAATACCACACCAAGACTTTCATTCTTACTGCATCACTTGCTAAGGCCCAGACCACGATGTCCCCTACTGTCGCTTTTGTGCTTTGTCCAACACCAGAACTATACGTCATCGGGCCCTTATTGTAGCTCGATATTTTCGCTCTTAGTCCTCAAATTCCGATATGGCTTCAGTAAGCCATTTGACATCAGATCTTCCAAAAACAGATAAAGGCAGAGACAGACAGCACAGGTCAAAACCTACCGATGACGCTTCCGTTAAGCTAGTTGTCAGTTCTCCGGTCCTCAGTGAGGCGCTTTTGCAGCCCCTGATGCCCGCTTCTATGGATTTGCAGGCCGCTACCGAGACCCTTTCAGAGACCGGTATGCCACAAAACTCTTCATTAACTAAGGATCCTGGGGTTGTCTCTACCTTGGATGGGTCCGGAGCCACTGAGCAGGCACCGGCTTCCGAGGAAGTACTTCACCCTACCGATTCTCGACACAAACAGACAACTTCTTTCACGTCTTCTGTTCTTTCGAAAACTACCAAGTTTCTAAAGCCCAGAGTATGAACCACACCCACGAAACCGATGACCCCATCTCAGGCGCCTGCTTCCTTGCCTCAGCCTCAAATGCTTAAAATGGCAAAAGACCTTATAATGTTGATCAGGAGAAGCCAAGCTAACCCTTCCAAAAGAAAAAGAGATTTGTCCCCTGTAGTCTTATCTAAACAGGAGTCCGATGACTCTGAATATGAAGACATGCAACCCCTCTCTGCTTATGAGGATTCTGATACAGAGTAATCCATTCCTTCAGCCTCTCCACCCAAAGATTTTTTCCTTTGGAGAAACCCTTCATACTTTAAGGGAGCATTTCCACTGGGAATGTCAGGACTATCCTCAGTCTAAAAAGAGACTCAGGGAATTTTTAGATCTTCCACAGCACAGACCCCTGGCCATTCCTCCTGTCCTGGATGTTGCGGATGATGTTTTCATGGAATCTAGTTTAACTCCTGACACCCTCCCAGGAAACCTGACAGGTATTACAGAGTCCCTGACTCTCACACATTTTTTGTTCAAAAATCCTACTGCTGACCTTGATGTTCTCTGCCAAGGGCCTAAAGGAATTAAAGCAACTTCTGCTAAGAATCCTACCGCCTCAGCTAGGGATTCCCAAGCTTTAGACAGATGGGGTAAAAAAGTATACACCTCTGCTACTCTTGCTATTAGAGCACTAAATTGTCAGCTCCATATGCTAAAATTCCAGCAGCATACCATGGAACTCCTCAAACAAAAAATATCAATGTTTCCTGCTTGGGCAGAAATTAAAGAGTTGCAAGATTTAATGCATTCTGCAAGTCAAGTAACTAAGCACACCTTGCACTGTGGTTTTGATGCCCTAGAAGCATCTTGCAGGGCAGCAGTCACCGGTTCTGTCCTTAGAAGGCATGCTTGGCTTAAGGAACAGCCCTTGCCCGACCATGTCAAATCTAAACTATTGGATGCACCCTTGCACAAAGACAACTTAGTTGGCTCCAAGGCAGAGGAGGTCTTAAAGATGGAAGAAAAAGCTAAATCTGTGCAGACAGTTAAGGATTTCCTGCAGGTCCAGCCACCTAGTTTCAGTAGGCATTGCTTCTCCAAACACTGGTCCTTCCCTGCCCCCTCCAGGTCAGTTCTGCACAGACCCCGTGGAAGCAGAATCCACAGACAACAGCCACAGGGAATGCAGAGATCAAAGCAATGGAGGATCTCCAATTCTAAACCAGGGAGTGCAAAGCCACCCTCTCATGGGAAGAACTCACAATGACTCTCCACTTCCATCCCCTCCCTCTGCCCACCTGCACTTGCCAGTGGGAGGAAAACTCTCCTTTCATGCAAGCACCTGGGCCACCACTACCAACAACTGCTGGGTCCTCAACATAGTGTCCCAGTGATACATATTTTCTTTCCACAAACCACCCCAAAAGGTTTCCAGATCTACCTCCAAACCAGTGGGCAGAGGCCAAAAAGTAAGTCCTTTCCCTGCTCTCCATGAGGGCAAGAGAACACATTCCTGCAGAACACATAGGCTAAGGTTTCTACTCCAGGCTCTTCCTGGTACCCAGAAAAGAGGGCACCTGGTGCCCCATCCTTGATTTATCCATTTTAAAGCTCTTCTTGGTGATACCAAAATTAAAAATTCTCACCCTTCAGCAACTACTACCTATGCTCTCCAGAGATGCCTGGCTAGCCACCCTAGACCTAAAAGAGGCCTACCTACACATCCCAATCAGGGAATCATGCAGGAAATATCTATGTTTCAGGGCAGGATCTCTGAACTTTCAGTTCTCTGTGCTTCCGTTTGGCTTATCTACTGCTCCCAGAGTTTTCACAAAATGCCAGGCTCCCGCCATTGCTTTTTGCAGGCAAAGAAATATTCAAATTTGCACATACTTAGACGACTGCCTAATTTAGGCAGACAGTCAGGAAAAGCTGCTCAAGCACCTGGCCTTTGTAAAGGACTACTGACCTCCCTAGGGTACATTATCAACGAAAAGAAATCCTAACTTGTACCCACCCAAAAAATTATATTCCTGAGAGCAAGCCTGGGCACAGCATCCCAGATGGCATCCCTTACACCAGAAAAGCAAAGTTACCTGACAGCCTATTTCTATCAACTAGCCACCAGACCCCAGTTATTCACAAGGAAAATCCTGCAAGCTCTGGGGCTCATGGCATCTTGCATTCTACTCATTCCATATACCAGACTGCATATGAGGAAACTTCAGTGGTACCTAAAAAGCCTTTGGTGTCAGCACTCTCAAGATCTGGAAACTCTTATACCAATGATACCTTGTCTAAGGAAAGATTTCCTTTGGTGTGCAGCAGCATGCTACCACAACAAGGGACTACCCTTCTCACCACCCCACGCCACCCAGATCCTCACCACAGGCACATCAGACTATTCCTGGGGTGCAAACCTGAACGGCAGGTGCATATAGGGAGAGTGGAGCCCACATCAAATGCATCTGCACATCAAACAAAAAGAGATGTTAGCTGTCCAGAATGCATTGACAGCTTTCAGACCCCTTCTCACCCCAGGGGCTTTACTGATCAAAACAGACAACACCATAGTGATCTTGTAGATCAACAAGCAGGGAAGGACTCACTCCTACCCACTATGCAGTCTCGCCATGACCATTTGGCACACAGCCTCAGCCATGCAACTACACCTTTTAGCACAATTCCTGCCAGGCTCTCTAAACTTTCTGGCAGACAACTTAAGCAGAAATCTTTTGGACCCACATGAGTTGCAGCTAAACCAAAGAACCTTCACCCTTATAACTCAGAAATGGGGAACCCCGAAGGTAGACCTCTTTGCTTCCCACTCCAACCATCAGCTCAGCAAGTTCTGCACTAGGGAGCTTCACTGCAGGGCCTGGAAAGTGGATGCTCTATCTTTCCAGTGGATCAGCCTCTCGGTCTATGCATTTCTCCCACTACCTCTCATTACCAGGGTACTGCTCAAAATAAAGGAGGAAAAACCATGGGCAGTCCTGATTGCCCCAGACTGGCCATGCCAGCACTGGTACCCACTGCTGCGCAGCCTGTCCCCTCTGCCACCATGGCATCTCCCTCAGATCCCAACACTCCTGAACCAGAGGGAAGGAGAATTCATGTATCCCCAATTGCAGACCCTCAGTTTGGCAGCCTGGCTTATTCCCTGACCACTGTATAAGCTGACAATCTCAGTAAACAGATTATAGATGTATATGAGGCCAGACGCCCTAGCACTAGAAAGTCTTATGCTGACAAATGGAAAAGGTTCTGCACCTGGATCCAGGCTAAGGGAGCTGATACAGCACAGCCCTCCCTACCTCTCATCCTGGATTACCTAGCTGACCTACTACACAGTGGTCTATCCTTTTCCTGTATTAAAATTTATGCCTCTGCTATCTCTGCTCATTTCAGCACTGAGCAACCTCTTTTCTCACACCCTCTCATCAAACAGTTCCTCAGAGGGGCTAGCAACTTGAGGCCACCCAGAAGAGCACCCACCTCAGCTTGGGACCTAAACTTTGTGTTAGAGAAACTCACCCTGCCCCCCTTTGAATCAGCAGCTTCAGCAGAATTAAAGTTTCTCTCATGGAAGACAGCCTTGCTTCTGGCCATCACTTCAGCAAGACGAATATCTGAGCTACAAGCACTAATGGCTGTAGAGTCTTTCATCATTTTCCATGCTGACCGGGTCTCCCTCAGGACTAAACCATCCTTCATGCCAAAAGTGGTGAACAGTGTGGCTGTCAACCAATCCATTCATTTGACCACCTTTTTCCCTAACCCACAAAACAAGGGGGAAAGAAGACTGCACTCTCTAGATGTGCACAAACAGCTCAAATTCTATCTAGACAGGACTAAATCATTCAGAAAGACTGATCAGTTGTTAGTCAGATTTGCTGCAGGAGCAGAGGGCAAAGTCATTTCCAGGGCAGACTTTGCCACTGCAGTCTTGCAGGGCAACTTTGCCACTGCAGTCTTGCAGGGCATCCTAGCCAGCCCCAAGCCTTCTTGACTGCTGCCACTTTTCCTCAACTTTGGGAATCAACCCAAATGTGATGACTGCAACAGTGAAATATGAAGAACATAGTACAGTTGTGTACACTTACCATAAATGTAGATGTTCGAGTGTATTCACTGTTGCAGTCCTGGTTTCCCTCTCTCCATCCCCGTGTCTCTATCTCTCTCTTATTACAAGGAACTTTTTGTATTTACATTCTACTGGTGGGGTTCTTCCACCATATCTTGGCTCCCACCTGGGAGCTCCTGACAGTTAGGGCAAGAAAAACTGATTTAATGGGGTTGGCTGCCTTACTTTATACTACTGATGACCTGACGTCAGTCCTGAAGTGACAGCAACTGACGCAGAAATACTAAGCCTTTGGTATTTGGACTGACTGAGGGCTACCCTGACAGGGATAACCCAAATGTGATGACTGTAACAGTGAATACACTCAAACATCTTCATTTATGGTAAGTGTACACAACTGTACTTTCTGCTTACTTTTGGAAATGGCCACAGGCATTTACCACAAGTTTCCTTACAGACTGGATCTACTCACAAGAGAACAGGAGTGTTTAATACACTTCAACATCAATTACCTTCAACTGACTGCCTGATTGATAGGGTCTTAATTAATTTTAGGTACCTGTTTACTGAGGGCATTCATCAGGTACCAATGGAGGCAAAAAAAACTATTGCTAGAAAATTATTTGCTAACAAATGGAAAAAGGTTTTCCAGTTGGTGCCAGCACCCACCCAGGGCTGGTTGTTCTCTGGTTTTACAGTGTTTGTGTGAGTTGCCATTGTGTTTCTTATTCCTCTGAAAAGGTTCATGTATTGGCCATTTCAGCATGTCTGCCCATGGATCCTCCTCTACAATGCAGTCTCATGTCAAAATGTTCTTGAAAGGGATTTTGCATGAGAGGCCTCCAAGAAAACCGGTGGCCCCTACTTGTTTTTTTAATTTTGTGTTAGAGAAGCTAATGCCTGCTCCATTTGAACCAGCTAATCTGGCTGACTTGAGGTTCTTCACATGGAAAGCACTTTTACTGATTACTCTGACCTCTGCAAGAAGACTATCTGAGTTGTAAGCTCTTATGGTGAGTCAAGACTATCTTATTTTCCACAGAGACAGAGTTTTCTTTTGAACAAATTATTTCATTCCTAAAGTGGTATTTCAGTTTATTTAATTTCTAAAGTGGTATTTAAGTTTACTTTAAGCCAATCTATCCATCTTCCTGTTTAGCTAAAAATGAGGGAGAAAAGATAATGCATCCTTCGTATGTCCACAGATAACTTGGGTAGTATCTTGACAGAACTAAATCTTTCAGAACTTCAGATCAGTTTTTTTTTTTTTCTGTCTGTCTCAAAACAGACTATTTCCAAATGGTTGGCTAAAGCTATTACCTTTTGTTATAATCACCACAACAAAACTATTCCAGGTAGGGTCAAGGCCCACTCTATCAGGGCCTTGGCTTCATCTATGGCTTTTTTTGGAAAGGGTTGGATTCTTGAAGCATTCTACAAGCAGCAGCTTGGTACTCTGTACATAGTTTTAAAAAATGTTGTAAGCTTGATTACTCTTCTAGGTCTTGATCAGACTTTGCTAGGACCAGACTCCAGGTGGTCCTGAACCCTTCTCCTTCCACCTTCCAAATGTTGTAAGCTAGGATAGTCTACCATATAACTTTGGCTATTGTTGCACTGATCAATATGGCGAACATAGTACATCTGTGTAAGTAAACTTACCATAACAGTAGATTTTCAAATGATCACTGCTGCAGTAGCAGCTCCTTCCCTCCATCCCTCTTATCTTTGGCATGTGCTGTTTATGCTAAGATGTTGACATTTACTTTTTGTTGTTCCTAGCATTGTCCTGCCTCTTTAGTTAGCTCAGCTCAAGCTGACTGACTGGACACATGGAAGGTGCCATGAAGCTGTGTAAACTAGCCAACTGTTATATCCTTGGCAGGATATAACTCATATAACTAAGGCTACTGCAGCAGTGATTATTCAAACATCTACTTTTATGGTAAGTTTACTTACACCACTGTACTTTCAAGACAGGGAAACTAAATTGAAATACAAGCATTTTTTCAGTAAAACTTTATTCTGCTATCTTAACTGTTGTAAATGTATACTTATGAGAAAAACTTTACTTGACAGCAATAGAGGAGTGGTAGCTTAATATGGTTAGGTGTTGCAGAATTTAGAAGTTCCTTTCCTGGCAGCTGGCTAAGTATAACATTAAAGCCAGTCCACTGTACATCTGCAGTTGTTTTGTAAGACACATTTGTAACTTTTTCTCACTGTATGTCTACCATCTGCAGGTCCAGTTGTGGAACACAAGGTGAGGCTGGAGACACCCCAGGATCAGCCACTGGCATTGGGTCACTAGTAGCTTCCAGGTCTGCCTCTTTGCAGCAGGATGATGTTCCATCTTCGGGAGATAACCTGGTGTGGGTCACTGGTGCCCATCATGTCTACTTGCAAAGTGAGGACAAAGGATCCTCTTGAGAAAGTGGATCAGAGAGGTCTCCCTGGTCTCTTAACATCAGTTGCAGAGGTTATTGTGTGTTGAGGAGCATCAATAAATGGATGCCTGACTTGATAATGTGCCATTTCTATTAACATGGCTAGTAGAGTTAACCTGTTCATTGGGCCTCTAGGAGAACATCATCTCTAGAACATCAGCTATCAAAGTAAGCAATGTGTGGGCTTGCTGTCCCCTGGGCTGATCTGGCAAACAACAATGACAAGACTGCACCCTAACCCCTTCCTGATGTTTTTTCTCCTTTACATGACACTCCTCATTCTCTGTTCATTGTCCAGTCCTCCCCATCAATGCTTGTGCACCCTTTGTATGTCTGGATCTATCTACTGTCTTCTCCACCTTTTACATGTATATTACCTGTGGCTGTCTGAGCTTTTATTCTTTGTCTGTTTACTCCTGCTACCTTTCCTTCTCCCTCTGTCTTATCCACAGTTAATGCTCACTACTTCCCCACTTATGCTTATTTTATAAATCTTACAAATGGCTCTTTCCCTATAAAAAAATGCACTTCCTCCTCCATATTTCAAACCGTATGGCTACCCTTGACTGTTTTATTCTTCTTCTTGTTCTCCTGTTTCGTATTTTTCTAGCTACTGTATTTCTTCCTCATTTATATGAGCAACAGAGCTGGCACTTTGCTGTACACAGAAATATTGGTCTATCTGGTGTATATTGCACTGCCCTTCTAGTTCCAGATGAATTTGCAATGCAACTGTGTGACACTAAATTGTATGCGTGAATGTGTACCGTCTTGGACATGCTAGACTGACTTACTTGTGGGGTCTGTCATGCGTCCAGCTGTATAACTATTTCAGCTGTGTCACAGCCTGGAACTGCAATATCACAATGTCTCTCTTTAATTACTCAGTCTTCTGCTTGGAATGCAAACACTATTTAATGCTTACTACATGTTGGATTAGCTGTAGAGCTCTTTACACAGTGACCTCATTGAAAATTACTGCTGTGAGTCTGCTCAGTGCTTTTCTATGAATCCTAGCCTTAGTGTACTATTTTTTCTTAGTCCAAGTAATCTATAGCTATTAAGTCTCCTTTTAAGTTTGCTTGTGTAGTTCATCATCCTAGCTGAATGATTAAATAAATAATTAAACATGGTAGTTGAATTATTGCTTTAATGGTCACTTTTTCCATAGATCACATATAGATGGTGCACCTTACATGTAAGCTATAACTAAGGTAGCATGAATGGATGATTGACCTGGGTGTAAGCTGTCAGGGGCAAAATCAATATGTTTCATAAATGAATGATGCTTCATTTTTGGTTACAGCTAAACTGCTGAGGTGCTCAGTATGCAGTGATTTAACTCTAGCAAGCCACTTGTTATATTAATGGGAAACAATTGTTTACAGATTTAAAGAAAATATTTTTTCCTAATAGATGTTTCCTTAATTTAGTCTTGAAGCCAGGTAATGTTAATTGAGAAAATATTTATCCAGGTAGTTGAATCCATGTTGCTGGCCCACGTTTAGGGACACCCCTTTCCCCTATGGTAGTGCTAAAATATGGTCTCATCAAATTAATGCCATCACCCTGGCTTCCTGTCAATGAGTGTACCCTCACTGGGTTAGACAGGCAACCTCCTACCCTCATTTGTTGTGTCCTATTACTTAACTAGAGTTTTACCCAGTGAATCACATATGGAATGATATTAACTATTTTAATTTGTCAGTCTACTTCCTAATGTGGAATAGCTAAGTACCCTATAAAAATCAAGATGAGCAGTATCTTATGTCTGGTCTTCATCAAGTGCTGCAGGTACCTCTTCAAGGAATGCCACAGGATTTAAAAGCCAAGCTCTCCCTTTGATAAACCCATACTGTTCCATATCTAATTAAAAGTAGGATCACTGTGTCATTCTGGAGAAGTTCCATTATCACTCTATCTATACTTTTGCACATGATATTGAGGCTGGTGGACTAAAACTGAATTCTGAAATCTGAATTCTAATGATGGAATTCTGGATGCAATCCTTAAAAAGCTGGAGGATGTCTAGGAGAAGGCATTGGTGTGTACAAGTGGCTGTGCCATTGTGTGGTTTGGACTGGGAGTAAGCAAAAATACAAGGACAAAGAATATGGAGTGGAATTTTAGAGGGGTGGATTATAATAAGGTGGTAGAGATGGTAAAGATGAGTTAAGGGGTTTTAGCAAAATCATTAGCGGACCGGAGTTCCGCTGTGGCGACCCCTAACCGGGAAAAGCCGAAAGACACAGCAGCAGCAAGTAAACAATATATGGAAATTGATCAGAAATGGAGTACTTGAAGACTGAAATGTTGGAGGAAAATGCAAACAGGCAAAATAGATTAGAAAACCATTGAAGCTGCTTTATGGAAGACAAAGAAGCAAAGAGGTAATATACTAATACTACCTGGCCCTGGACAGGCCACAACATAAGTGCAGTGTGCAGTTTTGGTGGCCATACATGGAGTGGGACATCAGGCTGCTGAAAGGAATCTAGAAGAAAGACACTGCAATACATGGGATGGAGGGGACCCAATTTGATCAGACATCAGAAGAAATGTACCTCTTCACACTAGAGACAAGAGAATTTTAGGAACCTGATATATTTTCACAAGATAATGTCAAGGGTCATAGAGAGGGACACTAATTATGGACCAAGCAAGTAGAAAACTTTCTAATTTGACTAAATGCTGAGATACTTCTGTATTGAAAAAATCTACTGCTGAGTGCTCACTCTGCTATACTTTTTTCAGTGAAATTTTAATTTTATTTTGGAGAAATTTATAGGCAAACCCAAGGTCAAAGATTTATAGAAATGTTACCTGGCAAGATTAAGGCATATATTGCAAAGGCTGTATATGTATCACTAGCTTTCTTTTGTAATTTTGTTTTGGAAGTTTCTTATGCAACTGCAGCTTGGTCTAATGTGCATGCACTTAACAAGCATATAACTCAGCCATGATTTGTGGAGAAAGGTCTTGTTTGGTAGATTTTTTTTTCTTCACAGGTTCCCAGAGATTAGTTTAGTTCCTTTATCTTTTCCTTTTATTTCTCCCCCTTCAAATGTCATAAACGCTTATGGGTTGGATTTTGTCCTACTATATTGACTTTCTGCAAGACACTTGAAATACGACAGAGTAGCTACATAAGGAACTTGCCACTGTGCATTATCTCCATGGATGTTTCTTACTGTAGATCTATTAACCCAGTGATATCTTTTCCTTCTGACTCAACAGATGGGTTATCGGATTTGACTGGATCTGACTGCAGTGCCTTTTTCAAGAGCATGGATCCAGGGCTCTGGCTCCTCCCCTTCTCATAATTCCCACTAGTCCCCACATTTCCTCAGATCTCTTTTGCTGCTTGATCTATCAAGATGCGTGTTTGATGGCTCCAAGTTTAATTGTAGATAAGTGTCTTTTTCCTCATTTTTTCCTCATACCTCTCAACAGTTATTAGTACTTTATATCTAATATTTATTTGCTTTTAACATTGTTTGTTGTTACTTTTTTAGGTAATTGCATACTTCTCAACTGTCTAGATTTTTGCAGAATGCCCAGATTTTTGTCTCAAAATTTCAGTCTGTTCCTCGTTAAATTTGTGGCTTTTTGGAAAATCACTGGGATGATCTGAGGAATTAAATGCCAAAATAATGACATACATTTGAGTTTTAGACTCCACATCCTTTAGAAAATGCATTTTAAGACAAACCCTATTATTCTAGCTACTTTCTACGTTTATAAGAGCAATGTTTAAAATCTGTCCCTATTTTTGGAGCTTTGTCCTCCGATCATAGAGTCATAGGTTCATAGATTAGTACTAGGCTAACTGCCCTTGCAAACCATTTTAAGCCTAGCCAGTTATCCCTTGTGAGGCTCAAACCCTGCACCTTGTGTTTGTAAGGCAAACACCTTATCCATTAGGCCACACTCCCAACCTGGCTTTGTCCAGATTTCTTGGGGTAAGAGGTTGAGAAGTATGGGTAATTGTCTCTGAAGTTTCCTTTACCACCTTCCCTCCCCTACAAAAAGAGTTTAGTGTTGGTGTGATAGTGCTGTTAGCTAGCTAGATAGTTTTCTTTTTGGTATTTAGTGCAGTTTGGCTGCTTTAATACTGTTGATATTGTTATTTATGGTTGTTGCAGTTATCTGTATTTTACATGTTGAGAGTTATTGTAGATGTTTGACAAGGACACTGGTTTCAAGAAGTGTAGTGCCTGTGTGCACAAAATCTCCCCTCAGGATCTTCATATACTCTGTGAATTGCTTAGAGGTAGCCTGCTTAGAAGTACAGCATCTTTTGTGGCCAGGGCTGTTGCATATCAACGCAACAAGCTTGTCCTTAAGGTCCTCCTCTTTGTCCTTGCTGGAATTTCGGTACCTTTCAGTGTCTGATGCTATGTGTCTTTCCTCCAAAAAGTTAGAGAAGATGATATCCAGCAAAGAAACAGACAAGGACAGAGAGAGAGAGAAAGGAACAAAACAAAGATGAAGACATTGAAGATTTGCATATGTCTGCAAGGGAGATATTTCAGATCCATTCTTCAACTCAGTCTTGACATTTCTCTTTGGAGCCAGGTAGTCCATGGTTCTACTCTGCCATTTTTCAGGAATGACCTTAGGATTCATCCAGATCACCTTCTGTGGCATCTTCCTTCAGGTCATTTTGATCATCAAGGACCCTCTCAGAAGCCAGTACTGACAGGATGCTGCAGAAGTTTCTCAAAACTCAGATCTAATTAGGGGTCCTCCTGATGCCTACCTCATGGGTAGCTATTGGTCTGGTCTCAATGATCCCAGCCATAATCTCTCCCTTACCAGTATGACCTTCAGATCTGGTGGCCATGGTATCAAGTGATTCCCAAAAGGCACCCCTGTCAAAGCCCTCTTGACTTTGATGCTGACTGTTTCCCTCACCCTTTTCATTCCAGCCATGTTGGATTGTGATGGGTCTTGGGGCCAAAACATCATGGCCAAGACTCAGGGGTCAGAGTTATCACTGAGATTTTCAGAGCTGTCCCTACTCTTAGGTGCTTCAGATCTGGACAGTTCAACACCAATATCTGCCTTGGAACTAAGTCAGATGGGTGCTGGGGGTGTTCCTTTTTTGGCCTTTTTTGGTCAAAGGGGTGCAACTTCAGTGCTAATCTTGGCTTCAGCTTTTGAGGCCTTTGAGAGGTTCCTCTCTAGAACTAAAGAAGAGGTGTTTTCATTCCCACTCAGTGTCATTCTAACTCTCCCTTGGATCCTATTACCATATCCCCTCGCCCTTTGTATGTCTCGAGGGTTCTCACTTGGTGAGTTCCCTCACCAATTCCGATCCATTCCCAGAAGTTCCCACAGGAAGGGTTAATGGAAACGGTCCTGCAAGAGGAGGCATCTTGACTCATCTCCAGAGTCTGTCACTGAAGATACCGAATTTCAGGAGGGGGGGGGGGTCACCAAGATCTCCTATGGAAGACATCTCCTTTAGAGATAGTCTCTCTTTGGTAAAGCAGAGAAGGGGTTGGTCCACAGAAGCCCCCTCCCTGGAAGAGTTGGTATTCCTTGAGACTTTTGGGGCTGGCTCTCCTACCTTCTGGGTGGTGCTTCCCACTAATGAGCAGAAAAACTTGTTTCTCAGTAGGCCTGAAAGCAACCCAGTATCTTGGAGCCTATCCCATGGAAAGCAGAAAAAATATTGGTTGCCTCTAGGAACAAGCCCCATTGGAGCAAGTGTACCTCAGTAGATGCCATGGTGATTGCAGCTGCCACCAGATAGGAACTCTCAGAAGAGAGCACATCTGTTCACCCCCACCCCCCAACAGTGAGTTAAGGGCACTGGACAGATTTGGGAACTGGACTTATGCTTCAATGACATTTGTACTTTGTGCAATGAACTACCTGACCCAAATGACCAGTTTTCAGAGGAATCTGACTAAAGAACTGTCCAAATACCTCTCAGGTAACCTACCTGCTGACATCCAAAAATCATTGGAGCTGCAGCTATCTACTCTACAGTCTATGGCCAATGTGTCCGTACATCTGCTCTCACATAAATCTGATGGCACAGCAAGAGAAGCAGGTACAGGTATTGCTATCCGTTGGCATGCCTGGAAGCATCCCTGCAGTTTGGAAATGCTTCAAATCATCCTTCATTAATGCCACTTTTGATGATTTAATACTCTTTGGACCTAAGGTTAAAGACACACTTACTGGAAGCAAACAGGACCTTGTCTGGCATAGGCATATGTTTTCCAACCACCCGCCTCAAAAGGACCTTTACCTGGAACCAAAAAGATGGCAAGAAACTATGGTTTTGAAAGCCCAGGGTTTTGACTAAGATACTTCTGCTGACAGACCCCCATTGGGGCAAAGGGGAAGATAACTTTAATAGATGTTGCCCCAAGTGCAGAGGTGGACTGCAGAATCAAAGGTTTTGAGGTCTACTTACTGAGAAACCATTTCACCACTTCAGAAGGGTTGCACAACTGCTGGAGGAAGGCAGTCCATGGGAGAATTTATCCCTGCACCTTCACATCTGGCTCATCATCAGTCAAGACTTATGGGTACAGAAGATAATCACCAGCGGGTATATTATTTCCTTTGCTCATCTTCCATAAAACAAAAAGAGAATCCCTGACATTCTGCCCAGCTAGATGTGATTTGCAGCAGCAGAAACAGTAAAGCTGCTAGAAAAATGAGACATCCAGGAGGTCCCACCAGACTAGAGAGGAACCAGAGTTTATTCAAGGTTTTTTCTGGACCTAAGCCACCTCAATCAGTTTGTGAAATAGGCAAAGTTCCGGATGGTCATTGTTCAGTGCATTCTACCTCTTCTGGGAATGATGCCTGGATGTGCTCAGTAGATCTCCAGTACACCTACTGCCATATCTAAGGTTGTAAGGGTTCCAGGTATTCCCTTACTTAGATGACTGGCTCCTCACCACATCCATCAAAGATCTACTTGTCAAATGCAGGTACTACTTGCTACATTTAACCCCTTATTTGGGAATCATGATCACTTTAAGAAAAAGCCAGTTGGCAGTGTTGCAGATCATAGAATTCATAGGGTATCACCTGAACTAAACTCTACAAATTGCAAGGCTCCCAGAATTGTATACCTGCATCAAATAGCTTCTTGGTCCTGTTTGATTCAAACCCACTGGCAATGATGATTTTTCAGTCACTGGAGCCAGCCTTGCTGTAATCTTTTTGTCTCCCATTTAAACAATAAATGTGGCAGCTGCTTTGCCCTGATTGCCCCAGACGGGCCGTCACCAGGAGGTGCTCTGGCTCACAATTGGTCCCTGATCTCCTATACTCCTTTCCTCCTCTTCTCCTGTTAACCAGGTTTCTTCAAAAACCCATGAGGTACAAGGCAATAGTAATTCTCAATGGGTCCTTTTGGCCCCATCAAGTTTGGTTCCCCTTCCTCTGGCTTCATTTGAAACACCTTCCCTGGGTGCTGAATCCACATGCAGACTTCTTGCTACAGCCATCTAGTCAATCTCAATGAGAAATAAACACCCTGAAATTGACAGCACATTTTTTCCAGGTCTAGTGATGGCCAGAGACACCAGGCTATCTATTCCAGTTATACATATTTGCCATCTTCACAAAACCCTTAGCAAATGGAAAAGATTTGCAATGTGGGCTTCTTCTAAAGGTTTGGACTCTTTCTCAGCTACATTACGATTCATCTTAGATTTCTAAGCAGGTTTGTTTCAGAAAGATGCTAGATTCTCAACCATCAAGGTACAATTATCAGCTATTTCCAACTATCACATTGGCAGGGGGGTGTAGCTATAGAATTCCATTTTGTACTCACAAACTCTTTTTCTATCCCCAACCTACGCAGCATTTCAAACAAATGGGCACATCTTTCAAAATGATGCTCCCTTGCAGTTAATAAATGTACACATCATTGCCAGCAGTTCTCTCCAAAACTATTAAAGATACTATTTTTAGATTTGGAATCCTCTTTGTAGGCAAGTTAAGTACTTGCTGTTAGAGGCATTCATTTAGGTAGCTGTAAAAATAATATGGCCTGAAGAAAGTTTCAATGTTTGAGGGATAGCCAAAAATACAATTGTAGACTTCGAACTTAATGTCCAGTTTCACAGCAAATTCCAACAGCAAAGACAAGACGATCCGGACCACCAGGCTGATAAAAAAACAGTAGTTTAATAAAATGCAGTAGGTAATAAAATGCAGTAGGTTAGCACTTTCAGGTTTAAAAAACCCTTATTCAGGCAACATACAGAAGTTATAAACACCTTTTAAAATACATAATAGCCAATCAAAGACTCAGTAAAAAAAAAAAAACCTCCTCTTTTTTAAAAAAGGCTTGCTAGGAATGACACCATTCAGGCCAGGTGCTCTATCAGCACCCATATTGATTATCCATCTAGTTTCACTGCATTCTGTTATATTTCTGCAATCCCCCCCCCCGGTTGGATGAATAACCTGCAAAACCATAAAAGAAAATACAATGCCCAGGGTACTGCTTTACATGCTGATACAGGGCATTATGTATATTGGCTGTACATATAGCTGACATATGTTGTAACACCCTGTCTTTTAATCTACAATTCATTTTACCAACATAAAATGAACAACATTGCATACAGTCAGCCAGGCATATAATATTGCTGGTCAAACAGTCAGCATATTGTTTCAATGAATAGCTCTTTCCAGACAGTGGATGGATGAATGTGTTGTTATGTCTAATATATTGCCAAGCTTTGCAATGTCTACAGGGGAATGTCCCTTTTCGCCCCATGACAGGCTTCCTGACCTCCTGTTGGTCTGTACAGAGCAAATCCTTTAAATTCTTATTACATTTGAAACAAAATGTGGGTTCCTGAGTTATTAATGCCTTCACTCTATCATCAGTTAACAAGATTTTCCAGTTTTGGTGAATAATGTCACATATACCCCCCACATTGCTACTATAATTCAAAGTAACTCGAAGGGGCTGCCTGCTTATATCAGTCTCCCTGTCATGCACCTGTACATTTCCAGAAAACCAGGGTTTTGGTTTGTTCAACCTCTCTTCTTTACTTTTATTAAATGCCCGCTGTATTATGTTCTGATTATATCCCCTTGCTTTTAAATTCACCATCAATTCTGCAGACTTCTCTCTATATGTCTCATCATTAGTACATAACCTAGATGTTCGAAAAAATTCTCCCTGAGCAATATTGTTAAATGTATATCTGGGGTGCATACTATCATAGTTTAGGAGAGTATTCCTCCAGCATTCCTTCCTATATAACACAATCTCAATCTGTTGCTTTGTGTTTTTCATCACTTGAACATCTAAGAAATCTGTAGTTGTATCTGAGAGTGAAATACCAAACCTCAAAAAATCAATGGTGCTTTCCAGGTAGGTAACAAACTCATAAAGCTGTTCCTGTGTCCCTGTCCAAAGCAGGAGGACATCGTCCACAAAACGGACATAGTAACTCAGGTACCCCCTCCATAAATGGTTTGCCTTGAATATTGTTTGATCCTCCCAATATGCCAACATGTTCACAGGAGCTTTAGTTTACAAAGGAAGTGAACATTTAGAGTGTACAGAGAGGTCTGAAATCCATCTGTTATACATATCATTTTTTTCTGGCAGTTTCTGCATTCAACCACACTGTATTGCTGTGCTGCTGTTTTGGCACTGGAGGGTAGCTCGGTGATAACTGAAAAACCAGACCATTGAGGTCTATTGAAAATGTAAGTGTATAGTTGCCAATAAAGAATGCTCTCTGTAAGGGAATTATCTGTTGTGCTTAAACTGTGGGTGACAGAGAATAACCAGGGCACAGACTAAGTGCAGAAATACATTGAGATTGATTCACACAATAAGATGTAGAGAAACTGTGGCATTACAGAAAATGAAAAAAACAGAAAATTTTGTTTAGAAACGTAAGTTTATGAATAAAATGAGAATAAGAAGATATCTAAAGGGAAGATGTTGAAAATTAGTTGCAAAAATAAAACAGTTATTTTTCAACAGATTCTTATGAAAGCCAAGAAAGTAATTTTATTTATTTATTTATTAACATTTAATTACCAGGAAAGTCCAGCTGAGTGGGAGCCCATTTTCAGTGGATGCCCAGGGAGAAAAGCTCTAAAGTTCCAGATTTAGGATGCAGTTCTGAAAACAAATAAGGAGGTATTATTAATTTCTACATATTTATCAACATTAGTCATAATTCTACATCACACTAGCTTACTGATACCCACAGCATGAATTAGGCTGCATGTGGGTCAGAGAATGAATAAGGGTTGCACAACCACTTATGAGTGTTCTTCAATCTGTCTGCTGCCTAGGCAGTTACGATTCCTACCTGCATCAAGCCCATTTTGATTAAGATAGAGATAGATAGGTAGAAGCCTGGCTAAGATCATAACAAACTGACTTCCTTCACTTTTCATGTCCGTCCTGCAGACGGATAAGTCCTTGGTACAGCCACACCACACCATGCAAAATATTGCACCTCTCTCTCTCTCTCTCTCTGTCTCCACCCAGCAGTAAATGTTAAACACACATTTGAACATTCAGCGTAGTCTTTGGTTCTTTCTTAATTTCTGTATTTCTTTCTCTTACTTTTGTGAACTGGACCGAAAGGTTGTAAAGTATTCTAGCAAACCTCACAGATCACCAGTAGAATAGATTATCGGTTTGTTTCTCCAGTAAATCTTGTGGTTTGCCTTGAAAGCTATAATGCAGGGTGATATAAGTGAAGATATAGGATCATAGGAAGTTACTAGGCTAATAGCCCTAGGACCCTTCCAAGCATAGCCAAGTTCTACTCTTATTTCCCTGATCAGCACCAATTGCCCCTGTCCAAGATGGACAAGGGTGGAATTCCTGGGATGAATTTACAGTTACCCATCCAATCATCCAGATTGCGTTTGAAGCAGGCTAATGATGTGCAATGTTTGACTTGAAATGGGAGGCCATTCCAAAGGTGTAGTAATCCCTGGGAGACAAATCTGTCCCTCCAGCAGGTTCTATTACTGTTACATACCAGGTTAAGGTCATTAGAGTGAGTAACCTCTGTACCATTTGACTTGCAGAAATGCAGCATTTCCAGTAAAGCAAGGTCAAAGATTGCCTTATATGCAAGGCATAGATTGCCTCTGAGTAGTCTGTATGAAACAGAATAAAGTGACAGTGATTTCAGACAATCCACATAGGAGAGATGCTGAAGACCTTGAATTTTCCTTGTGAGGAACCTTTGTGGTCTCTCCAATTGTGGCAGGTGCTTGGAAAAGTACATACCAAAAGGGCTGTTGTACTCAGTTATTGGCCTGATGAGGGAAGAGTACAGATGCTGGACCCAATGCCCTTACTTATGAGGTGAGCAATATAGAATGTCCTTCTTACCACTATGGAGACATGGTGATAAAAGGTAAGGTTTCTGTCAACTTGTTTGCCCGGGTCTCTCACCACTGAGTCTGTACTTAGGGGATTGTTATTGATGTAGTATTTATCAGGAACATCACACTTACTGAAAGGGATGATATTACATTTTTTTGGCATTGAGTTTAAGGCCATGACTTTGGCACCAATCATTTGTTTGTGTAAGACCCTCTTGTAAGATGTTGACATTGTATGGAGATTCTATGACTACTTCCAGTTTCCAGTCATCAGAAAACCTTGTCAGGCACAGACTTTTAGTTTTAACTTGTACTTCTGAGAAATAGATTCTAAACAGTAGAGGTCCCAGGACTGATCCCTGTGGAACACCACTGGTTACAGGTCTGCTGTTGGAGGTAGATTCCCCTATTCTGACTATACGGGTTCTATCAGTGAGCCAGTTAGCAATCCATCTAATGATATATGGGTTGACAGGTGGGTGAATTTGTCAATGGTGCCTCAGTGGAGGATAATATCAAAAGCCTTGGCTAAACCCAGGTAGGCTGTATGCACAGATTTCCCCTCTTCCAGGGCCTTGGTGATTGTCCCAAAGAAGTCCACCAGGTTTAACAGGCATGATCTTCCTTTGACAGATCCAAACCGAGTAGGGTCAAATGTTTGGAGATTACCTATATCTTTGTTGATAAGGTCCATGATGATTTGCTCCATGGCCTCGCAGATAAAGCTAGTCAGGATAATAGGTCTATAGTTCCCAGGGTTAGTGGAAGCACCAACTTTGTGCAAGTGGATAGCAGTGTCCATTTTCCATTCAGCTGGGATGAAGATGGAGCTTAGACTATGATTGAAAAGAGTATCCAGTGGTGTTACTAATTCTTGTTTGAGCCCATGTAGGAGACAACCTGGGATGTTATCAGGTCCCATAGATGCTGTGTTTTTCACTTTATAGAGGGCATTTATGAACTCCTCTTTAGAGATACAAGGTAGAGGACAGGTGGAAGAGATGTCATGGAGTACATGTGGTGGGGAGAGAGGAGTGAAGTTTTCACAGAACCTGTCAGCTAACAGGTTAGCTATGTCCACAGGCTCAGTATATGTGGTATCATTAACTACCAGTTCAGCACAAATCTGGGCCTATCCTTTTAGGTTACAGATGTAACTAATGAACACCTTATGGTTGTCCTTAATTGAGGAAGTTAATTTGGAATCATAGTTTGCTTTGGAGGACTTCACAAAAAGTCTTATTTGCTTGTTAAAGCTGTGGAGGGAGTGTTTCCAGTTTAGGGCTCACTCCCTCTTGCTCTTAGACAGCAATTTCTTTCTCTTTTTGTAAAGCCTGTTAATGGCAATTGTCCACCATGCAGGTCTCCTCTTCCTTGAGGAGCTTGTTTTGGTCCTATCAGGTACACCTGAGCCATTGAAGTTATACAAATGTTTGTATAAAGCATTGGTTTGGTATAGAACTCAGCATAGTTGGCAGTTTCATCTGGGGGGTTGCAGTAAAGTTATTTATACCATTCAGTAAGAGGTTATAATCTGCTTTGGAGAAGTTGTTTAGTTTAGTTGCTGTGGGGGGAGGAGTTCAGGTGTGATAGTTACTTTGAATAAGACTGATTTTTGGTCAGATCTCATCAGGGAAGACCTCACAGTGGAGATGCTGCAGTGGTCCCCCATATTGGTAAACACTAAATTCAGGATGTTGGCACCACTTGTGGGGGTGTCAACCAGCTGGTCTAGTGGATTGGCATTAACAAAGTCCAGCAAATTTTGGACAAGTGAGTTAGAGCACATGTAATTTACCCAGTCAATGGATGGGTATTTAAAGTCTCCCAAAACCAGGGTGTTCAGATGTATATTGATAGACTCAAGTAGATCCAAACAGGCAGAGTGGGTGTTCTGATTCATGGAGAGGGTACTGTATCTGGCAATGACTTGAACAGATGTCCTACCAACAGTTAATTGCACCTGAAGTATCTTCAGGGAGTCATAATGTTTAACCAATCTGGAGGAGTATTTATCTTTAATGAATATTGATACACCACCTTCTTTAGTTTTCACACCTGATGTGGTTTGAACGTGTGGAAGGAGCTGTAGCACAGTATGGTTGAGGTGCTCTCCACAGCCTTGAACCAGGTTTGCATGACTGCACAAATGTCTTAATCTTTCAAGGTGAGGACTGCTTCCAATGAGTGCAGTTTCATGTTAAGACTCGTAGCTTTTAGCAGCATAGATGGAGTTTTTATGTCGGGAATTTTGTCCTTGAGGCACTGCCTAAAAAAGGCAGGAATGTTAGCCAGTAGCCAAAATCTCAGGGTTGACAAATGAAGACCATCTCTGCCAAAGCATTGAGGTCTGCCAATTATGTATGTCATCCCAGGCTGACAGATACTGTGTATACTTTATATACTGGTTTCATAAGAATTAAATTAGATCAGATTTTATTAAAGTGTTAATAACTATGGACACCAGGTTACCTCTGGTGTTAAAAGAAATGTTGGCAATACCTTATGGTGTTATGAATATGTCTGTCAATGTACCAACTTCTTCTGGTAGAGATTTTGTTATGCAAACATTATTGTTCTGTTTCACTTTTCATCATTATGACATTCAGTGTGACATATTAATATACAAGTGCCATGCCAAAACATCAATTTTGTTAAGGGTGTCTTGGTAATAAAATGGCGGAGAACCTCTGAGTTGACCATTGTGTTGAAGTTCTCTGTATGAGCAGGAATGAAAGTGTTTTATGTTTGCTTTTATTTTATTTCACTATGTTAATAAATATACTGTATTGGAAATGGTTCAAGTACATTTTCTCATTGTCAGTTAGCATTAGTATGTTCAAGGAACTTGCTGTGCAATATAATCAGTAAACATTCATTTTCTAGAACAGTGAAATAACAAATCATGCTTGTACTTTAAAAATTACATATGCTCTTCATTTCAGGTTTATTTCTATTCTTGATATGAAGAAATTCTGGGATATAAAAGGAGTCCATTCTTTCCTTAAAAAAAAATTAGATGATTGGCTACATGAAAGAACAAAAATAACAGTGCCACCAAAGTAATTATATTTCATTTTATTATACGTACAGTGTTGATAAAAATTAATGCTTTTGTTTTATTGAAATTATTATGACTACAAACATTTTAGAACTGTTGTATGCAGGGTGCTGAAGCAGGCTGATAAATTAATCTCAAGTATAAGAAAATATTACAATAATTACAATTTTATTTCAAGAAAGGCACTTACTGAACATGCCAGCAAACTTAGCCTTCACCTGCTGGCAATTTATTCAACAATTTGGCAGAACAGAAACTGTTTTCACTGTCCTGTTCTGATGTGTCATTGACTACATGTGCATAACTAGTAAACTAAAATAATTACTGTAGAACAGTGTGTGTGTGGTGTAACTTTAAGAAGCGTTTCAAAGTGAGGGAACGTGCATATAAATAGAGAGCACATGCAGGCAGCAGTGCCATTTTGAGAGAACAGCCAGAGTGTTAACATGTATGAGTACAGTAGTTAATCTGTTTATAAGCTTATTTAAGTTACTAAGCCTCAATCCTGATGTATTTGTATATAATAAAGCTGCTTGAACCAAACCCACAGCTGTTCGTCTATTTTATCCTGACTGGACGAGCAACAATTACCACTGAATTCTTTAGCATTAACTACACATTGAATCGCCACTGACTTTATTCCAGAAGGTACTGAACCTCTGATGAACAAGGATACTAAAACCAGTCCACATACATTTTCTAAGTGACAGATATAGATGGATAGATAGACAGACAGATAGCTATGTGTGTACATATATATATCACACGTACACACACAGACATATAGTTTTACAGCAGAGAGTCGATTATCCGAATGTCAATTATCCAAACTCAGCCTTCCAAAGTTTTTGAGCAGGAAAAATCACAAAGTCTGAATATGTAAACATTATATGTATTCACTTGTGCATGTTTTTTGAGTTTGTAGCCTGCTCATGTGTGAAAATGTTCTTTATTGTTCACTGAAACCACCCTGTGGTTGAAAAGTGTATTCCTGCGTGCAGAAAAAAACAATATTTTGGAACTTTTTTTAATTTGGCTCAATATATGTTTGATTATCCAAACTACTGTAGGTCCCAATTAGTTTGGATAATCGACTCTCTACTGTATATAAATTTGTGTGTGGGAATGTGTGTGTGTGTGTGTGTGTGTGTGTGTGTGTGTGTGTGTGTGTGTGTGTGTGTGTGTATGTGTGTATATATATATATATATATATATATATATATATATATATATATATTTATATATATATATATATATTTTTTTTTTTTACACATATGTAGATATGAACACAGACACATACTTTACTGAAAGATGTGATGCAGCTTTCTTGTCCCACCATGACTTCCAATGGCTGAATAGCCACCGTTTTATAAACTGGGCATTTGAATAACCTCTGCTGTTGAAATTTAGAAAATCTGAACCACAATACCTGTGACTTAGTGCAGAACCAGGTTTCACTGCTCTTATACACTGTTTCTTTGCCTAATGGAAATCTGACCACATTTCTGGAATCACTGCACAGGACTAGACCTCATGATCGCAGTCTGTCCCTATATCTGTATCACTAGCATCTTATGTTTTGAAAAAGCACTTTGTTCATAAACAGTATTGAGAAGTTACACCATCTATGAAGAACTGTGAGTTAGATGAAAAATATTAGAAAAGCAACGTGCTATTCTGAGCATATGGCAGTGGCAGCTGGTGACTTCAAATTAAAGGGGGGCTGCAGGAGACAGCTGAATGGGTGGGGTCAATGGGAAGGGGTGTGGCCAACAAGAAAGGGGTGAAGCTATGCTCAAAACCACAACAACAGGAACTTTAATTAAATACGCTGCCCTGGGTGTCAAACCATCATTACAAAAGTCCAATCAAGACAAAATGAAGTGTAGAAGAAAAAATATTTCAGTGCATTGGTTACATGACAACTTACTTAATATCTTGATGGAAACACAAAGGATGTGATGCATGAAAAAATAAATTACTTTTTAAATACATTACTGGAATGCCAGTCAAAATCAAGTATAAAAAAAAAAAAAACACCAAGCAGTACTCGACTCAAACCACTTTTCCTGGCACTGCAGTTCTAATTATAATTTATATTCAGCTTTATAAATTTACCAAGTAACATGCTGAAAGTAGCAATCTCTGTGTTATACCCCCACTTGTAAAAATGTTTCTTATCCAAAAAAGACCTGCTGCCGGACAACAACTATCTGCTTGTTTCATGGGGAAGACATGATCAATGTAAAAAATGAACAGCAAACAAGAAACAAGCTCAAGATAAACTGCTTAATGGATTACTGCACAAGTTATGGACCACACATGCTAGATTGGCATTCTGTTTAGTTTATGGGTAAAGCCTGCAAAGATGACTGCAAGTCTCTAACAAATGTAATGAGCTTCTGAAAATACTGTAATCTTGTCCTTTATTACAAATATTGTCATATGCATTTCAATACCTAAGGCTTATACGTTATCTAGTTATGTAAATATTCTCTGCTTGGCAACAAAGAAAAGGCTTTCAATGTTGGTAATTCTTTAACAGTATGCTTATTAAAGCTGACTTGCATCTTACAATCTCCGACAAGCTTACCTGATGGTCATTAAAGCATTGCTACTTAAACGTAGAGCAACAAGGCACTGTGACAACATGCATTTTCTGAATAATAAGAAGCATAAATCAACAGTATAAAAATATGACAGAAAACCAGAACATTCTGTAAAATCAAGGACAGATGAAAAGCCACGGTCGTGTTTGTGGTCTAACTTGGATGGGGGAATACTCTGCATACTTACACTGCATAACTGATCATTTCCTTGCTTGGACACATCCAGAGCCACTACAATGGGGAGTGGGGTGCAACAAGTATGTCACAATTTGAAATGTCTCTGGTTGACAGTGATGGCTCTGACACTCATACCTCACAGCAAGAAATCTGGACAAACCCATACATAGAAGTGGGACACAGGCCCAAAAATGAGGACAATTTTTAAATATTGCTCTTATAAACTTAGAAAGTAGTAAGTCTTGCATTAGTATGAAATTTCTGAAGGATATGAAATCTGAAACTCAAATGTCTGCCATTATTATTTAACTTCAATCTTTAATGATTTGCCACTAATTTGCCAGAAAAACGTAATTTTATAAAAAAAAAGACCAAAAATGTGATTGAAAAATCTAAAATTGCCACACAATACAGCTGGTAACCTGTCAAAGAAGGGACACCTTTTTAATATTAGTACTGTTAACTTGAGCAGCTGACAGAATAAGAGCATCTACATGCATTTCTGAAATAAAAGTAATCTATAACTGATCATTACAGCTATTTATAATTGTAAACCCTCCAAGTTTTCTTCCAAAATTGCCATTTTGCAGAGGGATTATTAGGGGGAGAGCAACATTTTGAGCCAAAATTGAGGACAGTTGAGAGGTTTGAATATTCCTAATTCTATAAAGCGATTTATTTGCATGTACCTCTCAACCCAGGAAATCTTGACAAGGCCAAATATATTGGGGGGACATACAAACATTACTAAAAATTGCTCTTGTATAAACTTAAGACAGTTAATAGAATAACAGGTCGTGCTTTATCATGCATTTTTCTGAAGGTTATGATGTCTGAAACTCAATGTCTGTCATTATTTAGTGACTTCATTCCTAAATGATTTGCCAGAAAACCACAAATTTTATGAGGAGCAAACCAAAAATAAGAAACAAAAATCTATTAATTCTGCAAAAATCTAGACAGTTGAGAGAAAGAAGTTATGTACCTACCATAACGTTCCATGTTAGTTGTCTTCATCTCACCTTCTTTCTTGCTGGTTGGGATCGGAGCCAATCCTCGGCTCTGACTCGGCCATCTTCTATAGCTCGAGTGCTGTTTACTGGCTCGAGGCTACCCCTTATCCCATGATGCCTAGCGCTAGCTACCCAGATCCCGTTTGAAATAGCTAACCCCAGCCATAGCTATAGATTGAACCCCTCCAAACAAAATGGTTGAGCATACCTGTCATATTCTCTATGTCAGTAGAGGAACAAACCAGAGAACACTCAGCCAGTGAAACCTGAACTCCTCTCTGTCCAATAGGACAGGGGGATGGAGGGGGGGATGCAAGAAAGAAGGTGAGATGAAAACAGCTAACATGGAACATTATGGTAGGTACATAACTTCTTTATGTTAAGTTGTCTATCTCACCTTCATTCTTGCTGGTTGGGACAGCATCCCAAGCACCTACAATCCTGGGCGGCTCATTAGAACAGACTTTTCAGAACAGTGGAACCAAAGTTAGCTCTGCTCCTGGAGACCATATCTAACTTGTAATGAGAAATAAAGGTATAAGGGTTTGCCCACGTAGCAGCTGCACAGATAGAGTCCATGGGCAACCTAGACTGGAAGGCTACAGAGGTGGCCAAAGCCCTAGTAGAATGACATTTCGGTTTGATAGACAATTCTTTGTTTCTCAGTTGATAGATGAAGGTAATAATGTGAGACAACCACCTGGACAAGGTCACTTTGGAAACTGGGAGACCTTGTTTGCCCCGAGCATAGGAAAGGAAAAGTTGGTCCGACTTCCTTATATCCTTCGTTCTATGCAGGTAAAAACGCAATTGTCTATGAACATCCAATTGGTGTAATTTGTATTCTGCCTTATTGGTGTGGTTAGGGAAAAACACAGGAAGGTCTATAGATTGGTTTAGATTATTTTCAGAGCAGACTTTCGTAAGGAAAGAGGGATTAGTCCTCAGAGCAACCCTGTCCTTATGAAAAACTAAGTACGGAGAACGAACACTTAGTGCCTGAAGTTCAGAGACACGTCTGACTGAAGTAATAGCTACTAGAAAGAGAGTTTTCCAAGATAGAAACTTAATGGAGCAGGACGCTGCATGTTCAAAAGGGGGCATAATTAAGGAGGTCAGTACCAAATTAAGGTCCCAAGGAGGAGGGGGATCTCTCACTGGGGGCCTAAGGAGAGTAGTCCCTCTTAGAAAAGCTTTACATAGCTTATGAGACATAATGTTTGCATTAGACAACCCAACATGAAAGTTAGAGATGGCCACCAATTGAACCCTGATTGTAGCAGAAGCGGACCCAGAATGAAAAAGTTCTGCTAGGAACTCCAAGATTTCGTGGACTTTGGCTGAAAAGGGATCTATGTTCCTAGCCTCTGCTCAACTAGAAAAACGTTTCCATTTGCTAGCATAAGTCCTTCTAGTGGCGGACTTGTGAGTGGAGACAATAATCTCATGAACGGCCGGGGAAATGCTGGGAAGCCTGGCTAAAGTTGGAAGTGGAGCAACCAAGCTGTGAGCTGGACTGTTTGGAGGGATTGATGCAGCCAGCCTGACTGATGAATCAGTAGGTCTGAAATAGGATCCAGAGTCCAGGGCTACTCGAGAAGGTAACGGTGCAGGAATGGGAACCATATCTGTTGAGGCCAGTAGGGGGCAATGAGGATCATTTTGCAACCCAATTAAATAGATTTCTGTATAAATTTTGGTATCAGAGGAAATGGAGGGAAGGCATAAAGAAGTCCCTGAGGCTAATCGTGGACTAGAGCGTCTCTGGGAGAGTGACCGGGAAGCAGAAGAAGGGAGAAGTAGTTGCTGCATTTGCTGTTGAAGGGGGTGGGAAAAAGATCGTAGCAAGGCTGCCCCTATCTGCGGAAGATCAGATCCACAACTACCTCATTCAGAGACCACTTGTGAGGCATGAGAATAGCTCTGCTGAGCCTGTCCGCTATGACGATGGACCTCCCAGGGATGTGCGTCACAATCAGAAATCGTTGGGAGGAAATTGCCCACTGCCAGAGTCTGAATGCTTCTCGACATAAAGGGTAGGACCTGGTTCTGCCCTGCTTGTTGATGTACCACACCACTGACATGTTGTCCGTTTGAATTGCAATGGTCCCAGAAGGGAGAGAGTCCTGAAGAGCTTGCAATGCTAGGAGCACGGCTCTCATTTCTAAGACGTTTATGTGCAGATGGTACTCGTGAGGCTGCCAAGTGCCTTGGACTGTCCTGCCCTGATAATGCCCCCCCACCCTATCAGGGAGACATCTGTGGTCACTGTGGCAGCCGGAGGGGACTGAATGAATGGTCTGCCCTGAGACAGTAGTGAGGAGACCATCCACCAGGAAAGGTGCCTTTTGCATGTTTCTGTAATCATGATCGTGTGAGACATGGGCAGCTGTTGAAAAGACCACTGTGTGAATAGAAGCCACTGAAGGATTCTCATGTGAAAGCAGGCCAGAGGGATTAGAAGAATTGCCGCTGCTGTGGAACCCAGAGTTTGAACGACTAACTTGACTTGGACCCTTTTGCACTGCATTAGAATTTGTACTTGCTGCCGAATAGTGGCCACCCTGTCTGGCGGTAACCTTGCGGACATACTCCTTGTGTTTAAGTCTGCTCCTATATAGGTAATAGATTGACATGGCAACAAGGCAGATTTTTCGAAGTTTTATTGTAATGCCTAGCTGGGAGCAAATTGTGATTGTGTAGTCGCTGACTTATAGAAGTTGATGCCTGGTATTAGCAGTAAGGAGCCAGTCGTCTAGATATGGAAACACCTGGAATCCTCGACGTCTCAGGTGAGCCGTGACCGTTGCCATACATTAGGTGAACACCCTGGGGGCTGTGGTGAGACCAAAGGGCAGAGCTCTGAACTGGTAATGATTGTCTCCCAGCAGGAAGCGAAGGAATCTCCTGGAGTGCCTGTCCATTTTGATGTGATAGTACGCATCCTGGAGATCTATGGATCCACATCCATCCATTCTTTAAAGTATTCAATTGTATTTATTACTGCTTGGTAGTAACTTGATTAAAGTGTAGCTATCATTCTAAGTCTTTTGGATTAAGCACTTGGGCTCAGACCAGTTGTTTTAAATTAGGAAGGTTTGTGGCCTGCACTGTGGTGGCAGGACAGGTAGCTTACATCCTTCTAAGTTGGGAACTGCTGATTGAGGGCTCAGTGTCTGTTATTCTAAAAGTGGATTAGTTCTGGTTTAAGCACTTGGGCTTCAGGCCAGTTATTTTACATTAAGAGGGTTCGTGGTCTGCACTCTTGTGGGAGGAGAGGCTGGACTCTGCCCTTCTGAGCTGGGAATTTCTGGTTAAAGGCTTATAGTGCCTGCATATTTGAACTGTTTCTTACTAAATTGGTACACCTTGTTTGCTGTAGCATAGACTAGATCCAGGCCTGCTGAATCTAGCTTTGTTTGTATAACTTGAGCACTAATCCAGGAATTCTTTAAAGTATTCAATTGTATTTATTACTGCTTGGTAGTAACTTGATTAAAGTGTAGCTATCATTCTAAGTCTTTTGGATTAAGCACTTGGGCTCAGACCAGTTGTTTTACATTAGGAAGGTTTGTGGCCTGCACTGTGGTGGCTGGACAGGTAGCTTACATCCTTCTAAGTTGGGAACTGCTGATTGAGGGCTCAGTGTCTGTTATTCTAAAAGTGGATTAGTTCTGGTTTAAGCACTTGGGCTTCAGGCCAGTTATTTTACATTAAGAAGGTTCGCGGTCTGCACTCTTGTGGGAGGAGAGGCTGGACTCTGCCCTTCTGAGCTGGGAATTTCTGGTTAAAGGCTTATAGTGCCTGCATATTTGAACTGTTTCTTACTGAAATTGGTACACCTTGTTTGCTGTAGCATAGACTAGATCCAGGCCTGCTGAATCTAGCGTTGTTTGTATGCTTGTTTGCTTGTTATTTCCCTGAAACGCTAATTCCACCTAAAACGCGGCTTTTCAGCGCTTCTGTGGATCCCTAGTGACATCTGCATTGCTTACTGTACTTATTTCCTTGTTTCACTTGAAATAAAGTTACTGTTTGTCATTTTTGCATTTAAGTTACCTGTAACACATTGCATTTAAGTTACCTGGCACTTGCTCACTAAAGCAATTATATAAGTCAGCACTAAAAAATTAAAAGCACTACACCCTCACAAACTCCCCTTGAGTACCTTGTTCCCCATTGGCCCTTTTTTTCAATTATAAAGGAATTCCCAATACTATTCTAGCATGTCCAAAGGTCAGTTGTCAATCTCCTCTCTGGTCCAGCTGGTGAATCTGGGAATCTTGAGGCAATGTTATAACTGCCTCATGTACACAGACAACCCTCTCCTCCTCCCAACAAATTCCAACACATGTGAGAGATGCAACCATATAGCCAAACTGGAGGCTAAGCTCTCTCAACTCAGTACTGGTGAAACCTGTCAGGAGGAGAAGAAAACCACACTCACTACAATTCCAGTCTCACATAGACCTACCACGACAGCAAACCAAACACATAAACACACAAAAACATACTCGGAGGCTCTAAATAAAAATCTGCCTAAGCAGTAGAGACCTCCAAAGCAGACACCCAAGCAACCGCTACCTCAAAACAAAACACGTGCAACACATAGCTCACAAAGCCAGTGTGCCAAACAGTCACAGCCCTTAAGGCTAAACAACACACCTGATACACTTGTAATAGGTGACTCTATCGTCAGGCACACTGACGTCCCGCTCACCAGGCTGAACAAGGAGAAGGTCACGGTGAGCTGCCTGTCGGGCGCTAGGATCCGCCACATAACACAAGAACTCAGGTCACTCCAAGGCAAGTACAAATATGACTCAGTCATTGTCCATGCTGGTGTGAATGACCTGTGGCACCTCCCTGGACTACATGAAAAGAGACATAGAGGAGCTCTCTGAGCATGTGGCCCAGGCCGGTATGACCCTGACCTTGAATAGCATCTTACCCTCACCAAGAATGATGCCACAATATGAAGACAAGATGATCAATTTCAACAATTGACTTAAGTATTGGTGTCATTCAAAGGGGATCCAATGCCTGTCAGCCTGGGATGACATGCTCGACAAGCCACGATGCTTTGCTAGGGACGGCTTGCACCTGTCACCCCTGGGCTTTCGGATATTGGCAAAGGCTCTTGCTACCCCCATAGTGCCTTTTTTAGGCAAGGCTCAAAAGACAAACCCACCTCCATAGGTATCACAAGGGATAAGAAACTAAGAGTAATGCTACTCAACGCCAGAAGTCTAAACCTCAAGATGCATGCACTCGAAACTCTCCTTAGCATGGAGAACATCGATATCTGTGCAGTAACTGAAACCTGGTTCAAGGCTCCCAAGAGCACCCCAGTACTAAAAGGTTACACCTCATACCATGCTTTTTGGCCCCAAAACTTGGACCGAACCAGAAAAGGAGGGGGAGTATCAATATTTGTCAAAGATACCCACACCTCCAGGTTGGTGGCACAGCACGAAGCATCAGAAACTATCCATGTGCAACTAACAGTGGGTAAAACTGCCTTCCAGTTTATAGCCTGCTACAGACCACCCTCCCAAACCCAGGAACCCCACTCGGCCTTCCTGAGAACACTGGAAAATATGAAGATCTCTCTAAACACCATTATATTGGGCGACTTCAACTACCCAAACATAGACTGGGAGCATTACTCTAGCTCCAACACCCTAGCTCAAAGGTTCCTAGAATTTATAAACTCAAATGCTATGGAACAACTTGTTACCACTCCCACAAGAGGGGAAAACATACTGGACCTGATCATCACCAACATGGGTACTCTATGCTCCAGACCAGAAGTGTATCCCTCACTGGTAAAATCAGACCATAAACTAATCTCACTGGATAGTCACATCCCGACCCCACCCCCTGCCCAGAAAACCACAGTGAAAAACTTCTCTAAAGCAAATTTCACACTCCTCAAAACCGAGGTGGAATCCTTTAAAGCCCCGGGGCCTGTGGAAAATACGGCCCAGACCACAGAATCCTTTATAAACGCATTCTATGAACACCTTCAGGAATGCATGGATCATGCAATCCCAAATAAAACCAAGACCCAATCCTCCAAAGGCAGACGTCCTGTCTGGTGGACCTCAGCCATAAACAAACTATACAATAGAAGGAGGAAGCAACTACATGATAGAGCAAAATCCCAAAAAGGGAAGGCATCTCTGATCAGTGTTAGCAAAAAACTACGGGCACTCATAAAATCGTCTAAGGCCAGCTTCGAGAGAAAAATTGCACAGGACACTAAGGATAATCACAAGGATTTCTTTAGTTATGTTAGCAACCTGGGTGGGAATTCCCAGATATGCTCAGAATTAGTCCAAAATGACAAAAAATACACCGAACCCACAGGCATTGCCAACATCCTAGCTGACAGGTTCAGCGCAAACTTCTCCCCCCCCCCCACCAAAAACGCCAATATCTATCCCCCCAGCGTGCTGCCCCCCTGACATCTCAGATGCTCAGGTAGGAGCCGCCCTCTCCAAAGCAAAAAACACAGCATCAATGGGACCAGAGAGTGTCCCGGGCTGCGTCCTACATGAACTCCAAGAAGAGCTAAACCCAAACATAAAACTACTGTTCAATCTCAGCCTTACCACAGGATATGTACCCAAAGAGTGGCGTACAGCAACAGTGGTCCCTCTCCACAAAGGTGGTGCCTCAACGGATCCTGGAAACTATCGCCCCATAAGCCTGACTAGCTTGGTCTGCAAAGCTATGGAAAGGATCATCATGGACCTTATAAAAAAAGATATTGGGGACCTACAGACACTGGATCCTACCCAGTTCGGCTTTGTTAAGGGCAGATCCTGCCTCTTAAACCTGGTTGATTTCTTTGAAACAGTCACCAAGGCCATTGACGAGGGGAAGGTGGCCCACACAGCCTACCTGTACCTCGCAAAAGCCTTCGATACAATACCCCACTCGGGCATTATAGATAAGCTCACCCGCTTAAATATAAACCCCTATGTCACTAGATGGGTTGCAAACTGGCTCAAGGACAGAACCCACATGGTTAGAATTGCTGGAGCCATGTCAGACTCCAAACCAGTTACAAGTGGCATCCCACAAGGCTCAGTCCTGGGACCTCTCCTGTTCGGTATATATTTCTCGGAGGTACAGGCCAACACGGAAGGACTGTGGCTGACCAAGTTCGCAGATGACTGCAAACTGGGCACTATAATCGACTCTCCAGCCAACACAAGCATCCTCCAAAAGGGCCTCATAGAAACAGACAGCTGGTGCCAGAGCCATGGCCTCAAGCTAAACGCCAAAAAGTGTATAGTCATCCCCTTTGGCAAAAACAAAGTGCCCACAAATTACCACATAGGTGGTAATCCATTAAAATCTGGAAGAAGTAATTAGGGACCTGGGGACCCAAGTTGATAGCAATCTCTCATTTGACAACCATGTGGCCAAAGTGGTTAGAAAAACATTTTATATAGCCCACCTAATCATGAAGGGATTCACATCTATATCAGGGGAGGTCATCGTGCCTCTTTACTCATCCCTCATCAGGCCCATAATTGAGTACAATGCCCCTTTTGGGATGTACCTTACCAGACACCTGCAGCAACTGGAAAGACCCCAAAAGTACCTCACCAAGAGGATCAAAGAGCTCAAACAGATGCCATATGCTGCCCGGTTAAAGAAACTCCAGCTCTACTCAGTGGCATACTGCCTGCTCAGAGGCGATCTTTGCCTGACATATAAAGCCATGTCCAACCCGGAATTAATGGACATGCTGCACCTCAGAAAATCCAAATCCCATCGAGCTACGCTCGAGAGACTTGAACCTCAGCACTGAAATAAATAGGACATGCTGGAGGGACAGATTCATAACCCAGAGGCTCCCTTCACTCTGGAATAAAATCCCAGTCCAGGTTAGGCAGAGTCCCTCATTGACTCTCTTCAAGAGGAATCTTGATGAGTGGATGGGGTATCGTAGGTTTACCCTGGGTATCACTTCTGTGTCACTGTTAGACAGAGGCACAGTATACTAACCTCGAAAAAGGGCATAGCAAAATTAATTTAAAATGGGTGGCGAAAGCCAAACACACTCTGGCTAGGCTTATAAATGCCCTAGGGCAGATAGCCTAGTATGAACCTATGAACATCCAGTTGTCCTGACCCAGAAAGGGTAGAATGGACTGTAACGTGACCATCCGAAACTTTGTTCTATGAACATACTTGTTTAGTCTGCTGAGATCCTGAATCGGTCTCCAGTCCCCTGTCTTTTTAGGTACCAAAAAGAACCTTGAGTAAGTTCCGGATCCGTGTTGGTCTGCCGGGACTTGCTGGATGACTCTTTTTTCTAGCAGTTTTGAAAGTTCTATGACTGCTTGGTCCCTCAGATTGGATGGAGCATCTGGAAGGGATTTGCTTGACGGTAAGGGGGGTTGAGAGAAAGGAATTTTGTAACCTCCGGATATAATTGACTGTACCCATTTGTCTTGCGTTAAATTTTGCCAGGCTTTTGGGTACAGTGAAAGTCTTCCCCCGACTGCCTCCAGAGGCAGGCAGCTGGGCAACCTTTCAGGGATGTTGAAAGGGCTTCTCAGAGAAGGATTCTCTGCTGCCGTGATTCTGCGGACCCCCTCTGCCATGAGGGTGGCGTCTATTGTTGCTGCTTCCCCCTCTGCCCCTGGAGGAAAAATCACTACGTGTGTCAGGGGAGGCTCCCTGGGATTTTCGAAACCGCATTTTGCTACTCTTCTGACCCTTGGGGTATGGTCTGGAAGGAGTGGAAAAATGGACTTCCATGGCAGAGAGAGCCTTGCCTTCTTGCTCACACCTAGTCAAAGTGTCTTTCACCTGTGGTCCAAAAAGAAAGGAACCATCAAAGGGGGTGTTGTTGAATGACGCTCTAAAGGGTTCCGCAAAATTACACATCCGCATCCATGCATGTCTCCTAAGGGCCACACCTGTACCTGCAGTTCGGCTCGCACCATCAGCTGCATAGGAAATGAGCCTCATGGAGGAGTTGACTACAGAATTAAGGTTCGCCATCTGGGAAGCCACTTTAGCTTAATGGATCTTGAAGGGTATCTCCAAGCTCTTTAAGGAGATCCCCCTGAAGCCGGGTAAAATGGCATAAATAATTCAGTGACCTCATAGAAAAGGTCGCTGACGCAAACATTCGCTTCCCTTATCTATCCATAGTCCTAGACTCCTTGTTAGGAGGATGGACAGATGAAGAAGTTTCCGCTAACTCTTTTTTAGTGGCTGCTGCTACCACTATGGCATCCACAGGAACACCTTTGGTAAGGAACTGCTTATGAAACTTGCCAGGTCTCCTCGGGATTGGTTCCACTGTATCTGGGGCTGACCAAGCCTTTTGAGCCACCACTGACATAAGTGGATTGAAAGGCGGAGAAACCCAGGAGGTGGAAGGTCGGGAACCGAACACATCCAGGAATACAGACTCATCCTCTGTAGGGGCTAGGGTATTCCAGTTCCCCCTCTGCTTAAGCATTTCTAGGATGTCCGAGAAGGAAACATCTTCAGAGGGGGACCCTTCCGAATAATCTAAGTCTGTATCAGAAGTTACAGACTCAGGGGAGTCAATGTGCTTCCTCTTGCACTTCTTCTTACGAGGGGGCTCCTCTGAATGATCAGGGGAGGCCTCAGAAGAAGAGGAAACACCCAATGGGGTGCCCTGGAGCGCCGGTTCCCCACACTGGGGTCAGGAGGAGGAGCAGAGGTTGACACAAGCACTACTGGGGACGGAGCCGGTGGAGTCGATAGTGGAGCTGACTCAGAGACCAGCACACTCCTCTTGACATCAAAGGCATCCCTGCCATGATGCAGAGAAGGCTCCAGTTCTGAGGAAATTGGAATCCTTCTCCGCACCGAGGGAGACGGCTCCGAGGCCGCTGTAGGAGCCGAGCTCACCTGTGCCGAAGCTCCAAGAGGAAGAACGGGGTCAGACAAGGGTCTGATGCCAGTCGCCCCCTCGGAGCCGACGAGGGAGCCCCGGCACCCAGACCCCTCGACAGATGGCACCATCAAGGGAATTGGAGCCGATGACGGCACCAAAGGAGAAATAGTTATCGGAGCTGACGGTTCCACTATTCGAACCCCAACAGACTCCGGCTCCGAGATCACGGGAGTCAGAGGAGGAACATCGACATTAGTGGATGGAGCCAACACCTGTTGAGGAGGACTGGACAACATCTTGGCAAGTGCCTGTGACTTCAGCAACCCACTGAACACTCTCTCCATGTTGTGATCCGAGAGCCTAGAGGATCGAGAGGAGTGGGAAGATCTGTGACTGCGCTCACTCTGAAGCAGGGGAGACTGAGGAGCCAAGTGTATCAATTCCAGAGACGGGGACCTCAGCCTCTTGTGGCTCCAAAGATCCTGAAGGAGCCAACGGGGAGATTGTCTCATCGGTTCCGGCTGGAACCGAAGTAGCAGGTAAAGTCTGAACCAATGACGGCTCAGAGCTTGGAGCCGACAATTTGGTAGGTTTTGGGGATTTCACAGGCTGAGTCTTGGCCGGTGAATCCTGGGGCTTTAAAAGACCCCTAAGAATAAGTTTATTCTTATGCTTCTGCAGAACTCTTGGACTAAATGCATGGCAGATAGAACAAGAGTCCTGCAGGTGCACAGCGCCTAAGCAATAGACGCAAGAAGTGTGCCTATCTGTCAGAGACATTTTCTGACAGCATGAGTCACACTTCTTGAATCCAGACACCTTGGATTTTTTTGACATCCTGTATCCAAAGAGGAAATTACCACAACAGTTAACACCAAAATACAAAGTACAGAAAAAGAAAAAAAAAAACACAGTATCTACAGACTAAGCTAAAGATATATATATTTTTTTTATAACTAGGAAGCCTCTAACTCAAACGGCTACCTAAAGAGAAGATAGAAGTAAAGCCTCTAATCTTAACGCTAACCAGATAAGAAAGGGATAGGAGGGGGAGGGGGAGAACTCTCTAACGTAAATGAGTTCTAAGGGAAGGACTACAATTATACCTAAACTAATACAACAAGTTATAGGACTAAAAATAAAGAATAACTCCTAGAAAAAAATACAATTTTCAGTAGAAAAAGTTTTATAAGTAAACCAATACAAGCCTGAGTCAGTAAAACGACACCTCGCAGCTGAAGCGGCAAATGAGATCTGGGTAGCTAGCGCTAGGCATCATGGGATAAGGGGTAGCCTCGAGCCAGTAAACAGCTCTTGAGCTATAGAAGATGGCTGAGTCAGAGCCGAGGATCGGCTCCGATCCCAACCAGCAAGAACGAAGGTGAGATAGACAACTTAACATATATAGTTCAGCTGGCGCCGTCTTTGAGTTTGCTGCCCTTCCCCCCTCACAAAATCATGGTCGAATGGAGCCTCCCCCCTGCAGCCATTTCAATGTCCCATTCCTTTGTTATTTCACCCCATTTACCATAAACACTGTAATGTACATACTGCTTTACTTCTGCGATGATTTGGATTTCCTTTGAAAGTTTTATTTTGCATTTTACAGCTTTTCAAAATAATAGGCCCCTTGAACACAAAACATACACATGCTCTTTGATACACCTTCCTGATTGTATTAAATTATATTCCTTATACAATACAGTACAGTTGTTAGAGGGCATTTTAAATTTATTGTTTTGAACATTTTTCCAGTAAACAATGAAACAAAATGCATGCACCATTAATGACAAAACTGCCCAATTCAGAACATTTCCATCATACAAAAGTCTACTCAAACTTCTACAGTCCACCAGTATCAGTAAATATGCACACTCTGAAGAAGTAAAAGTAATCTAAATAATTCCACATTAAAGAAATCTGTAACTAATGAAGAGGTTGCTGCTAGCAAACAACTTTATATGTCATTGTTTCATCTACAAATAAAGTGCCTGTTGCCTTTGAGGAATAAATTGCCTATGATGCATTAAAAAAATGATAAGCTAGTAATCTCGCAATAGGGAATGGATGGCAAACTGATAACAGGTTCATAGTTACTAAGTATCTTTGCCAAAAAGGACTGCAGCATCCACCCCCTTTACAACACAGTACAGTATCAGCAATGCATCTACCTACTGTGGGAGTAGGACCCACAGCCTTCTGCATCAAAAGTAAATACACTAGCTGTTGTGCTATTAACAATGCAAGTAGACTCAGCATAAGCAGCATTAAACTTTTGTTCCCCTGCAGCTCTCAGCTCCTTGTAAAATCTACTCGACATTCAGCTGTATCTCTGAATTTTGCAGCACAAGAAATCTGGAAAAAGCCAACATTTATTGGGGGGGGGGGACAAAAGCCCCAAAACCAGGGACACATTTTAAACATTGCTTGTATAATGTTGGAAAGTTGCTAGAATAAAATGTTGTATTACCACAATACATTTCAATGCCAAGTCTTGAACCCATGGGACCCTGTGCAAAATAGTCAGAGCAACATACCACTATGCCAAATCATCTGTTTTGGAAAAGAGAGGAAGACTGAAACTTAAATGGCTACCATTTAGTGAATTCAGTTCTCACCATAGCAGTCAACCTCTTAGCACAAAACACCTGAACAAAGCCAATAATGGGGGAATACAGCCCCCAGACATATTCAGTGAATTCAGCTCTCTCCATAGCTTTCAACCTTAGCACAAAAAACCTGGACGAAGCCAATAATGGGGGAATACAATCCCAAAAATAGGGACACATTTCAAATATCCATGTTATAAACATAGAAAATTGTTAGAATAAAAGGTTTTGTGTTACCATGTACTTTCTGAAGAATATGAAGTCTGAAATTCAAATGCCTGTTATTTTTATTTAACATTTGTTAACCAGGAAAGTCTGACTTGGAACAAAAGCCAATTTTCAGCAGAGCAGGGAGAAACACTCCAGACACATGTTCTTTGCAAGATGGGAGGACATGCAGGCTCCACACCAAAGGCACCCCAGCCAAGAATCAAACCAGAGAACCTGCAGCTGTCAGCCAACAATGCTACCAGTGCACCACAGCACTACTGACTTTGCAAGGAAAAACAAACACACAGAAACCACAGATTTTATGAGGAACAGAATAAATATGAGGCAAACATCTGCAATTTTTTTTACAAATGGTAATAGGTAGGGAATTCAGGCCCTTGCCACCTGCACCCAAGGTACAGGGTTCAAGCCTGAGTATTCTGTACCCACCACCATGTGTTCTGTCTGGCCACCAGTATATAGCAACTGGGGCATTTCACACACACACACACACACACACACACACACACACACACACACACACACACACACACACACAAACTGCAGTCATTCCCCCTGATCTACCTGAAGCATCCAGTCTTCTGTTCCAAAGCTCCTTTGTAGTCCTGATTGCAGCAGCTAATCCTAGCGCAAATGCTAACAGCTGATTTCCAATGCTTTCCTGTAGTCTTCTTGTCAAAGTGCACGCTAACGGCTGGTTTCCGGCTTGGCTCTGTGAGAATAGGCTGGAGGCTCCAGACTGCCGATGATGCAGTCTGGTTTCCTTCTTGTCTGTGCGGTCATCACCACACAGACCCTTTGGGCTGGCAGGGCTTAGATGCCTTTCTCCTCTATCCGGACTGCCTAACCCAGCAGTCTGGAGTTCTGCGAGTATCAGGAACTCCAAGCATGCATGCGTGGAGTTCCAGGACTTGCTTTTTTTTTTTTTTATTTTCTTGTACAGGTGGGGGGATTTTCTTTTTTCTTTTGTACAGGTGGGGGGGGGGGCGCAGTCCTATAGCATGGCATATGAACACTGGATATCTCATAAATGCTCATATATTTCTGAACCTATAACTTCCTGCTGGGTAAAATAAACAGCATGGGGTTTGCTGATGGTATGTTATGCAAAACCAAAATGTTGCTGTCTCTCCAACACATGTAATGGAAAGCTATGGTGGTGAGCTGGAGAGGAAGGCAATCATCATCAGACAAGGAATAAAAGAGAAGCTAGCCAGGTGTTTATATGGTGCTGGGATTACGTGTCTCTATAACAGTCACATTTGCCAGGTTCATGTTTTTTATGTAATCTAATAAAAACATACTACTGCTGTTTAGTATGTGGTTAGCAGTCGTCACAAATATAAAATATAAAAGATCCTGATATCTTACCAACCATCTTGACTTCTCCATTCAGCAGGCAATGGCTGTAAGCACTTCTTGAGTATTAGCTTAATTTTTCTAGTTGACACTTTTATACCATGCTCCATATCTGTGAAATTCATTAGATTACATGATAAGTTTTGAGTCAGCCGTAGAGTACTTTGTGAGATCCTTATTTCATAAGACATTTTTAACTCAGATCAATTTTATTATTTAACTTATGCCTGGGAGTAAAGACTTTACTTAGCTTGCTGATTTTATCATATCATAATTATTGCAACCTCCAAACTGAATCATTTAGTTAAGTAATTAATTAAAATAAATTAATTAATTAATTAATTATTAATTAATTACATATTTGACTATTATATCTGATTTTATTTTTAATTCTGAATTAAAATGAATTGAGCATTTTGGCAGCTGGTCCCCACTGAAAGAATGTGTAGATTATATGATCTGATATTGTTAATCCTCGTTCATTCCTTACGTATGGGTATCGGTTTCGAGCTCGGAACCAAGCCGGCCATTTTCCAAGCTCGCACCAGCTTCAAACTCTCGAGCTAAACTCTTACCTACAATTCCCCTCTCCCTGTTACCTCAGATTTTGTTTGCCGTGTTGCCATCCAGTCATGTCAAGCTACTTCTCTTGAGCTAAGTACAGTCAATTGTTGTTTAATTGCTTTACAAATTACTTTTCTGTCAGAAAAGTTGATATTTTATTGTCTCTTGCCCTATCGCATCTAGCGTTCATAATTTCCTCAGGGTTTTTCTGTTCTTTACTTAACCGTTTTACCGTGAGGTAATTTTTCCTTACCATCATTGGTAATCCCTTTCCTTTTCTTTTTCATACCTTTGGGTACTTTCTTGTACCATTGTTGGTACTTTTCTATTTTTTAGTATGGCAGATAAAAAGGGTAGTCCGGGGTTTAAGTGGTGTTCTGATTGTGGACACAAACTGCCTACTTCTGACGCACACTCTTTATGTGTTTATTGTTTGGGAGCTTCCCATTTATCTGTTGAACCACCTTGTACTATATGTGAACATTTTTCTAATAGAACTTTGTTAGAAAGGAAAAATAAGCTGATACTGAAGGGACTTCTAAAATCTCCCTTTTCAGAGGCTATTTCTGGGTCAGAGGTCTCAACCCTTCTAAAGCCCATAAGAAAATGGATGTTTCTACTAAGGCTAAATCCTTGCCTTTGACCCTGGCTGGGGACTCTCACCAACCAAAATCTAAAAAGGCTAAAATTTCAGCTCTGGAGCTCTCGCAAACAGCCCCAGTGCTTTCAGTGCCCAGACCTTCGCCACCGAGGCCTTCGGCTCCATTAGTGATTTTGGCTCTGTCCTCTCCTGCAGCCTTCTACATATCTGCACCAAGGGGCTCCTCGATTCAGACCTTTACACTGTATCGGCACAGACCTTTCAGTCGGCGCAGACCTTGACCACGTTGGCTCCGAGATCTTCCTCGGAACCGAGGCCTTTATTACCGACTCCAGTTTTGTCGGTTCCACTTTCGGCACCGACAACCACTTCGGCACCGATCCCTGTGTCGGTGCAGACAATAACATCGGCACCGATGACTTCTTCAGTGCAGACTACAGTAGTTCAGTCTTTCTCAGCAACATTGTGCTCGGTGCGATCAGATGAGATGGGCTCCGAGTCTGCCTCTTTTGTGGACAGGCCTGTTTCTCCCTCGGTCTCTGTGAGGTCCACTAGAAGTCTTTCTGAACATGATGTGTTGTGTCTTGTGGACCAGGCATTCTTGGCCAGAGGTATTACACCCCCCAGGAACTATCCTTCCTTTGGAGATGATGACCCATTTCCAAAGCCACCTTCTTATTCTCCTCCTTCATTGCCTTTGAAGTCCATGGATATAGTACAGGCTTCCCCTTCTGCGGTTCCCTTTATGGATCTCACTAAGGAACCGCAGTTGCCTTCATGGCAGGAAAGTTTTGCTATGACCCAGGATGTCAGCTGTGATACACATAGCTTGCTGCTCCACAGCCATCCAGGGACTCTGAGTCGGCAGGCTGAGCCACATAGGGGAGGAGTGCCTCCTCTCCTTGACATACACTCCTCTCCGGGTGGACCAGCCTTCCAACTGATAGAGATGGCTTTCGCTGCTGCTGGTGATACTGGACTGTCTATACCTTTGCCATCCTCTGGTACACTGGTTTGACAAATCGCATCTAGCAGACAACAGGTGCAAGGGCCTCAGGACATATCCCCTCAGGAATCCCCTTTTCCATTGTCTTCCCCAGCTTCTCCCACTGGGGAGGTCCAACGGAAAAGTTTGTGTAAGAGGAAGCACATGGACTCCACAGAGGAGTCTCTCATTGAAGACACAGATTTCGATGAGGGAGAAGGATCCCCTTGATCACCCTCTGAGGTATCCTTTGGTGATATCCTTGAAATCCTGAAACAGAGAGGTGACTGGCAGCCCTCTAATCTGACCCCTGTGGAATCTGTGTTCCTGCAGGCTTTTTGCACCCGGCCCCCTACCTCCTGGGTTACTCCACCTGCCGATGAACTTGTCAAGTTCATCGTGCAGCATGCTTGGAAGGCCCCTGATACTGTTGAAGCTATTCCCCGGAAGCCAGATAAGATCTTGTCCCCTCCTGCTTCAGATCCCCATTGGTCCAAAGGTCTTCCTGTAGATGCTTTGGTGGTGGCGGCCACAACAAAAAAGGATCTGGCAGAAGAAGAAAGCCAGACTGTCCATCCACCTAACAGAGAGTCCCGGGCCCTGGACAGAATAGGGAAGTGCACTTTTGCTTCAGCGACCTTTGCTATCAGGTCCCTGAATTATATGGCACATTTTACCAGGCTTCAAAGGGGTCTGGTTTCTGAGCTCTCTGAAACCTTGGCTGGTGCAGTGTCTGATGAGGTCCGTGACAAAGTGGCCTCTCAGCTGGCCACCATTGAGTCTATATCCAACTCCTCTATGCGATTGATATCTCACGCATCAGAAGGAGCAGCTAGAGTGACAGATTCAGCTGCGGTCTTGAGACGACATGCCTGGATGTGCTTGTGCAACTTCGCGGAACCTTTTAAGTCTTCCTTTCTTAATGCCCCCATTGAGCCCTCCTCGTTGTTTGGGCCCAAATTTAAAAGCACACTGGCCAGATGTGAACAAGACGGTAAGACCCTTTCTGCCATAGGTGTCCATTATTCTTCCCCTCAACGTGCTTTCTCCCGAAACCAAAAGAGTGGGAAGATATGGTTCAAGAAATCTCAGGGTTCTTTCCATGACACACAGGCCAAGTTCTCCCCCAGAGGCAGAGGGGGAAACTCACAGGGAAGATGCTCCTTTCTGGGCAGAGGGGGACCGCATAATCAGGGTTCCAGAGATTCTTTTCTTGGCCAATCCTACCAGCACTCCTGAAGAGCGTCCCAACTCCTTTCCTCTGGAGGTGGATGGGGGACGTTTCTCCTTGTAACCTTCTGCCTGGCTAACCATCACCACCGATTCTTGGGTACAAAGGATCATAACCAGAGGTTAACATATCCCCTTCGATCTTTGTTCCGTCCCTTCAAAAAATCTTCCCGACGTTCCACCCAGTCAAAGAGAAGAAGCAGCACTAGAGATAGAAAAGCTGCTAAGAAAAAGAGTCATCCAAATAGTCCCTCCAGACCAGACAGGATCCAGATTCTACTCAAGGCTATTTTTGGTGCCATAGAAAACCGGGGACTGGAGACCAATTTTGGATCTCAGTGTATTGAACAAGTTTGTGAGAGTACAAAAATTCCGGATGGTCACTATACAGTCTATCCTCCTGCTTTTGGAAAAAGACGATTGGATGTGCTCTATAGATGTTCAAGATGCGTACTACCACATAAAGGTGGACAGGCCATCAAGAAGATTTTTGCACTTCCGTGTGGGAGCCAGTCACCACCAGTTCAGAGTACTGCCCTTTGAACTCTCTGCAGGCCCCAGAGTGTTCACAAAGTGCATGTCAGTTGTCACAGCGACTTCACGGATTCCAGGTGTTTCCGTACCTAGACGACTGGCTCATTTCCGCCCCCACCAGCCATCTACTGGAAAAAGCCCTGGCATATTCTCTCCTCGCTGCTCAAAATCTAGGCATAACCATAAACTGGCAGAAATCCAATCTCACCCCATTTCAGTCGACAGAATTCATAGGGGTTATCGTGGACACAAAAAACTGCAGAGCTGCTATTCCAGAGCACAGAATTTTAAGGATAAAGCAACAACTAATTCCAATCCTTTCAAAGGAAAAATCCACGGCTCACTCGGTTCTACAGCTGTTGGGTTCCATGGCAGCCTCCATCACCATTGTTCCCCTGGCCAGGTTTCACATGAGGCTTCTACAGTGTCTACTGCGCACCCAATGGTATCCTTTTCAGCATCCTCTTTAAGCCATGATTCGAGTAACCCACAGGTGCAAACAGGATTTAAATTGGTGGATGACACACAATCTCTCTCAATGGTCTCGCCCCTTTACCAGTACATAATATTCTCATTGCTTCTCATAAGTCCTCCACTAGAATTACTTATCTGAGCAAGTGGAAAAGATTTACCTGTTGGCTGAAAGATAAACAAGTAGACCCTTTTTCAGCACCAGTGTCGATAATACTAGACTATCTGGCCAACCTGTTTCAATCGGGTCTATCAGCCTCTACCATTAGAGTTCATTTGGCTGCAATTTCTAATTTTCATGAGGGTGTCCAAGATTCCTCTCTTATGTCCCATAAATTGTGCAAGACCTTCATAAAAGGTGTGAATGATCTGAAGCCACCTTTTAGAGATCCTGTTCAACTATGGGATTTATCATTAGTTCTACAAGCTCTGACAATGACACCTTTTGAACCAGCCTCTTCTTGCAACCTCAAGTATTTGTCATGGAAAACCTTGTTTTTGGTCACTATTCCTTCTGCCAGACATATTTCTAAACTTCAAGCTTTATGTATCAAGAGTCCATACTTGATTTTTCATAGAGATAGTGTCTCTGAGAACTAATCCATCATTTCTGCCTAAAGTGATCTCTAAAATGTCCATTAATCAAGCCATTGAATTGCCAGTTTTCTTTCCCAACCATTCAAACAGAGGAGAGTATTGCCTACATACCCTTGATATACACAGGCAAATCTGTTTTTACCTAAACAGGACTAAACCCTTTCGTAAATCTGACCAGTTATTTTTGGCCTTTTCTGGACCTAGATTAGGATCGGCTGTTGCTAAGGTCACATTAGCTAGATGGTTGAAGGACTGTGTGACCTTTATTTACACACAACATAATATCTCGTTGCCTACTATCATGAAAGCTCATTCAACAAGGTCGGTGGCAACTTCTGCTGCCTTCCATGCCAGAGCTTCTTTACATGACATCTGTGCAGCTGCAACTTGGGCTATGCCTCATACCTTCATCAATCATTACAAATTGGATTTGGCCTCCAGTGGAAGAGTATCTTTCGGTTCTATGGTGCTCAGGAATGTCCTTCCATGAGAGCCTCCCAGGAATATAGGTAGCTGGGGACTCTGTCCCATACATAAGGAATGAAAGAGGATAAAAGAAGTTATGTCTTACCATAACGTTCCATCTGTATTGTTGATCCTCGTTCAGTCATTACGACCCTCCCTCCTTCCCCCTCCTGTGGTTTCTAGTGGATCTCACCATCCAGTTCTCTTAGGTTATTTGACCAGAGGTAGCCTCTACCTTCTTTAACTTGCAAACTCAATATGAGGTAATAGGGAGAGGGGAATTGTGGGTAAGAGTTTAGCTCAAGAGTTTGTAGCTGGCACGAGCTTGGAAAATGGCCGGCTCGGTTCCGCGCTCGGAACCGATACCCATACTTAATGACTGAACGAGGCTCAAGAATACAGATGGAACTTTATAGTAAGACATAACTTCTTTGTAGTGTCCTACTTTCACAACAGCTGGAAAGGTATTCAGTATTAGTTTTTAAAAGTAAGTCTGCAGTAAAATTGAATCCCATTCATCTTGTCCTTCCAGTCTAACTACTGAGGCCTCAAAAGACTTACTGGATCTGACTCAGCAAAACTAGTGCTCCAGCCTTGAGCCCCTTTAAATGTTTCCCTTCCCACAATACATGTGGTTATGAAGCTTCCCCAGATCTTGTTTGCCACATCAGTGGTTAGATGAAGTTGCAGCCTACTCCTCAAGCTAAGTACTCTACCACTTGTATTTTTTACCTAAAATACTGTATCTTTCAACCAAATTTTTCATATATTACACTGTTGTATCTTTTACTCAGTTTAGACCCCCCCTTTCCCTTCCTTTCCAACTTCTTGTCTCTCTCTTCCTCTCAGCATGTAAGCAATATGCTTGCCTGCTCTGTCTCTCTCTCTCTCTCTATATATATATATGTATATGTGTGTGTGTATGTATATATATATATATATATATATATATATATATATATATATATATGTGTGTGTGTGTGTATGTATATATATATATATATATATATATATATATGTGTGTGTGTCTATGTATATGTGTGTGTATGTGTGTATATATATATATATATATATATATATATATATATATATATATATAGGTATAAAGATTTTTCTTAGCTTGCATATTATTTAGATCCATTCATCCATCTATCCATCCCTCCACAGCCCCTATTTCCTGCTTTTGCACATGAGGTCAGGATGCCACATCTGCGGTGACAATCATCTCGAGCCAATGTTCACACTCTCGGGTGGCTAAGCCCTGTTAAGGTTGTTCTTCTGTACTGCACACATGCATGCACACTCACACCTTCAGCCAATTTAGTGTGTTGAATCCACCTGCTGCATGTCTTTGGAATATGGGAAGAAACTGAAGCACCCAGAAAAAACCCATGCAAACACAGTGAGGGCATGCAGGCTCTCCACAGAAGGCATCCCAGCCAAAAACCGAATTGGTGAAATGGAGAACCTCTTGCTGTGAGGTAACAACACTTCTTAGATATATTAGTTATTCTTTCCTGAATGTTGCTACTGTTAAGTTGTGTAGTTTATAATGCTGCATTGTGCTCTTTATTTCCTTAGGAAAATAAATGGAAATAACGATAAAGAGACGGGAAGTCCTTCTAACAGTGCTTAAAGTGCAAGCACAAAATTCCTCCACAAGATGCTCATGAACAATGTGCAGTTTGTTTTGGAGTTGAGCATCTCACTGCTGACTACACTATCTGTAAGGCTTTGGTCAATGTGTATCAGATAAGGTAAGTAAATTAGTGAGGCAGATAACCAGCATAAAGATAAAAATGGTTATGCCAAGGAGAGAGATAAACATCATAGTAAGAAATATGTTAAGAAAAGAAGATTAGAGGAACCCTTTAAAGAGGTGCCCATGAGCTTTACCAGAATGGAATTGACTGATTTTTCAATTCCACCTGTATTCTCAAGATTGGCCCTGATATCTTCAGAACAGATCATCATTAATAATAAATCCCTTAGATGTATGGTGCAAGGTACCTCCTTATAGAGAGAACTTTGGAAGTTCCCATTTCAGCCCCCATCTCAACCATAGTTTAAGTCTTTCAGGTTCTTCAGAAGTGATTCTTAGAATTGTATTGTGTCCTGTGAGTATTCATTAAGACACAGATTGATATGGCTGTCCTGCAAAGGTGGAACATGCTAGTCCATCTTCAACCTTATTTGCTCCTTCTCCATCTGAATCTTGCATTTAGGGATGTTGGGAGCCAACCTCCAATCCAGAGTCATGTCTTTGGCACTGAGTACATCCCTGTCTTTAGCTCCAAAGTCTTTCAATCTGATCCACTTGACACTGAGGCCTGTGGATTCAAATGAGTCTGAGGACTAATGCCTCAACATCGATACTTTGGCACTGTCTTTGGACCCATCACATATGGCTCCCTTTTTGGTGTTGGAGTCATCAGTCTTTGTGGGGATGGTTCCAATCCCCATTTGGTTTCATCTGTGATGTCGGCTTTGAGGATCCCCTGTATAAGGCAGCCTGTTTCTTCTGTGGAGGGAACAGTGCCTGTTCTCACTGGTGGAAAACTGAATCAAGTGGATGTAAGTTCACCGTTCAAGGTAATGGGGAGGATCATAACCTTTCCTTCTAAAATGGCTCCACAGGCTCCACTGGTGTCAATCCATCCCTTGGGTGCCCTTCCTTTTTTGTCTCAGCCCTTTCATACATTCCAGGGCTAGAGTCAGACCAGTACCCTTAAAACAGCTGCCCAGATGCAGGACCAATCCTTGGATGACTCAGCTACACCTCCATCTGTGGTTCCACATAAAAGGACGTGTAAGAGGAGACATATTCATTCTCCTCACTTCATATCCTGATTTGGATGATTAAGAGGGATCCCCAGAATCTCCTTTTGAGGACCTAAACTTCAGGGGGGTCTTAGAATTCATACACTAGAGGGAAGATTGGCCCATAGATCTGTTCTCTCAGGCTGAGTAGGTCCTTATTGAGATATACAGTTCAACTCTGTACATCTAACAGTTCTTTCCAATCTTAATCTTAGCCACTCTGCTAAAACTTGTTTCCAAGACTACATAGCTGGATGACAGCAATCAGTTAAATGGCAGCAAAATCTCTCCCCTCTACCAGTCACTCTGGGAATACCACAGGGTGCCATCCTGCGGGCACTCTTCTTCACTTTATTTAATAACAGCCTACATACTGCTACCTTACATGCTTCCCTGGTCCAGTATGCAGAAGATTCAGCCCTAATATGCACTGCTGCCATGCTCCAACAACTACAACAAATAACCCAGCAGTCAGTCCTAGAGGTAGAATCATGGCTAGCTAATGGCCAACTCATTCTTAACCCCAATAAGACTAAACTTATGCTTTTTCAACCCACAATATTAAATAATCCCTCCTCATCCTTTAATATATCATCAACAAATAATACAATAATTTCCCAAGCATCTTGGAGTAATCATAGATAGCAACATGAAATTGACATTCACATTGCCCAGGCAATAAAAAGTACATAAAAAACTCAAATCACTATATAGACATAAACAATTCTCACAGATAACACAAAAGCCACCACTGCTAAAACTCACTTAGTCTGTACCCTACTCTGTGCATCTCTTATTCTCACCAACATAAAAAAATCTAGCTTAAGCAAACTTGGCACCTGCTACAATAAAACTGCAAAGTTCGCCACTGAAGCTACTTATAGATCTTATCATTGCATAGCTCTGAAACAATTATCTTGGTTTGAATTGCTAAACCTCCTAGCCTACAACCAGTTGTCCATGGCCCATCAATTGCTCTGCAATCCAGACAAAGCCCCTGCCCACTTTAACCTCCTTTAACCATACTCTGCCAATTGTATCCTTCGCTCCAACATCAAATCACTATTAAAGATTACCAAAGTTTACAACACTGCTGGAGAAGCTCTCTCTTCCATCTTCATAGCTGAACTTTAGAACTCTCTCCCTAAACATAAAAATTACATCCAATACTACACAGTTCAAAGAGATCCTAAAACCACATTTAAACAAAACTTGGACATGCCCTTGTTCTGGCCCAAGCTAAAAAAATGTATATCCCTTAACCAAACAGCCTCTTACAATCTGGTATACATTACTTCAAAATATCTGATACCTCTGAACTTCCACACTGACTGTGTTCCATTTAAGATTACTGCTATACTAAGTACTCTAATTTTTCTGTCTAAGATTGTTGTGACACTCTGTACTGTAATCCAAGAACACCAGAAAGAGTTGTACTGAAGTGATATAATGTGATATGCTTGATTTATGTCTTTTTTCCTAATGAAAATATTTGTTGATCTGTATAACTAAAATTGTACTACCAGTGTAAACTTCTGTATATACTTTTTAGCGTGGAGCTTTTCTCTCCGGGCCTCCTATGAAAAAGGACAACTTATCCAGATGGGCTTTCCCAGTAATCAAGTGTAAAATAAAATAATAAATAACCCTCTCCATTTCATGTATGGTCTCTCTGATGGTATCTACTTCTCTGAAGTACAGGCTAACACAGAAGGTTTTTGGCTAACGAAGTTTGCAGATGACTGCAAACTGGAAGCCATATTTGAAACGACTAACGATGTGGACATCCTACAAAAGGGCCTCACTGAGACAGATGCCTGGTGTCAAAGCCACGGCCTGAAGCTCAATGCCAAAAAGTGCATTGTCATCCCCTTTGGTAAACTCTGTACCCATGAACTACCACATAGGTGGTAGTCTACTTAACACCAAAAGTGTGATATGAGACCTTGGGACACAGGTGGACAGTAGTCTCTCCTTTGATAATCACTTTGTCACAATGGTCAGGAAATCCTTCTATGTGGCACACCTCATCACAAAAGGTTTCTCATCCAGAAAATAAGAGGTTATTGTACCCCTCTACTCATCACTCATTACACCCATTATAGAGTACATCACCCCTTTTGGTATGTACCTCACAAGACATCTACAACAACTGGAAAGGCCACAGAAATACCTCACAAAGAGGATTACTGGCCTCAAGCAGATGCCCTACGCAGACCATCTCAAAAAACTCCAGCTTTACTCTGTCACATAGTGCCTACTCAGAGACGATCACTGCCTAACATACAAAGCTATGTCAAACCCAGAGCTGTTGGAGATACTCCACTTAAAAAAATCCCAATCCCTCCGAGCTACATGCTGTAGGGACCTAAACCTTGTCACCACAATAAACAGAACATGCTGGAGGGATAGATTTCTGTCCCAGAGACTTTCCATACTCTGGAACAGACTACCTATCTATGTCAAACAGAGCTCCTCATTAGCACTCTTCAAGAAAAATCTTGATGACTGGATGGGAAAAAGGAAATTCACCCCGGGGATCACTTCTGTGGCTCTGCTCAACAGGGGCACAGGAAAATAATTTTCTTGGGTGGCGAAAGCCAGGGTACCTTTTTGGCTAGGCTTATATAGGCCCTAGGGCCTAATGCTTAGTACCTACCTATGAACCTATGGACAGCCTTATTGACCTGACCACCAGGAGGACATGGCAAGGTACAATTCTTCAGAGAGTATACCTAGGAAACCTGACAAAATTTTATGTCTACACAAGGACAGGTCCAAGAATCATTCAGTGGATTCCATAATTGTGGCAGCAGCAAGCAGAGTGAAAATTCGCCCACAGATCTGCTCTGTCAGGCTGAGCAGGTCTTTGAGGTGCATATTTCAACCCCCTTCATTTCTTTTTTGATCCCTTTTGTGGGCCAGCTTACTGAACTGGTCACAAGGAGGTCATGGCAAGAGCGCAATTCTTCAGTGAGTATACCAAGGAAGCCTCATCAGAGGTCTAGAACCTTCTGGAAAAAAGTCAGTGGGAGTACAATGTGTGCCTTTTTGGTCCAAGAATCCTTCAATGGCTTCTAGAATTGTGGTAGCAGCCACCAAGAAAGAGGTCACAAATGATACAGCCTCTGTCCATCTTCCAAACAAAGAGTCTAGAGCAAGAGCAATGGATATAATAGGGAAGTGGGCATATACTTCAACCATTTTTGTTTGAAAGCTTTGAACTATGCTACTCACATGACCCAGATGCAGACAAGTCTTGCTGAACTGGCTATAGTCTCTCTGAAAAGGCTGCCCACTTAATTGTCTAGAAAACAGCTGGAAACCATCTTGGTTACTAAGTTTAACATAACTAGTCTCTCCAAGTGGCTTTTGTATAATGTAGCTGAATAGGCAGCATGAGCGGTAGGTGCAGGTATTACCATGAAATGGCAGGTCTGGCTTTGTCGCTCTCATTTTGTGGACAATTTCAAAGCATCTTTTACCAACACCCGTTATGATGTATCTTCTTTGTTTAGTCTATCAGACAAGGAGAGAATGCAAGGGTGTGAACAAAATAGAAAAACGCTATCTGCCATTAGTGTAAAATTTGAAAATACTCAGTGATATTACAGCAGGAACCAAAAGGAAGCCAAATTCTTATGGTTATAAAAGCCTGTTATCACCCCTTTGAGACTGCCTGTGGCAGGGGTGGTCATGGCAGAGGTGACCCCTTTAATGGACACAGACCCAGAAGTTGTGGAGGTACACAGAAACAGGGATATCAAGGGCCTTTGTCTGACAAGCAGCCTCATCATCCCTGAGGCATTGCCCAACTGTTCCACTCAGGAGGCAGTTAAAGTCACTTTTCCCTCTACCTAATCACATGGATGTCCATAAATCCGGATTCCTGGATAAGAGGGATTATATCCAGAGGCTACTATATGCGCTTTTTCCACACTCTTTCCTAAGAAAGCCTACTTCTAGATGTGACACCTCACCAGTGAGAAGCAAGCAGAAAAGAAGTATTTTGTATTCATTTGAAAAGAGCAATCAAAGAGGTCCTGCTGTTCCAGACAGGGTCAGGTTCTCTTTGGTTCTGAGGAAAAGCAATGACTTCAGGCCTATTTTTAGACTGAAGCAAACAACTTGTATGTAAAAAACACCTGCTTCAGGGTGGTGACTTTTCAAGCAATTCTGCTTCATCTGCATTTGAACCTTTAGAATGCTTATCTCCTCAACAGAATTGCAATAGCATCCAGAATATTTCTACACTTCTGGCTTGGAGCCATTCACTTTCAGTTCAGAGCTCTGCCTTTTGGTCTTTCCACTGTCCCCTGGGTGTTCACCAAGTGCATAGCTGTGGTGGCAGCAAATCTGAAGCTGCTAAGCATCAGGATCTTCCCATACCTAGACTGGCTACTTGCTGCCACATCAAAAGTATCCCTTGTTTATGCCAAGGATTACTTGCTACAACTTTACTTGTCCTTGGGAATTTTGGTCAACTACAAGAAACCACAACTACAGCTCTCTCAGTATATTCATTTCCACCTGGATAACAGGACCTATATCATTTCTCTTCCTCCATAAAGAATCCAGACCTTGAGACATGCAGTTCTAAGCCTCCTATAATGTACATCTCCTTCATCAGTACTTGTTGTGACCATTCTAGACCTCATGGCGTCTTCCATTCTAATGGTTCTCCTAGCCTAATTTACCTGAAAATCTTACAGTGTCTCGTTAGATCACTGTGGATGCAACTGATGAACTCACTGTCTTCATCCATTTGAATCACAAATCCCTGCAGAACTTTAACCTTCAGTTGTGTCTGTCATTCCAACTGTTATTGCAGGAGAGACTGTTCCTTTTCCCCCATCTTTGGCCATAGTTACCATGGTGCCTCCACCCCCTCCTCCTTGGTGTTGGGGGGAGCATATCAGAAGAGAATGGTCCAAAGTACATTATAAGATCAAGAGACCAATCTTCACGTCAACATCCTGGAGATGACAACTATCCTAGCATTTCAGGAATTGCAGGACTGCTTGCCTCTGGGACTGATTTCCATCCATGCAGACAAAATGACAGTAGTTTGGTACATCAACAGGCAGAGGGGAACCAGGCCTTACCCCCCTCTACTGGGAAGTTGTAAAGGTATGGCAATGAGTGATAGCTTTGCATTGCTTCATGACAGCAATGTATATCCCTAGAAAGGCTGGCTCATAATGCCTATTCTACTGAATTTTGAAAGGTCTCTCAACCCACATGGGGCAAACCTTGCTAAGACCACTTCATATTCCCATCCTGCCATGGGGCCTTAATTTTGTGTTGAAGGCCTTTGTAGATCAGTGTGTGTGATATACCTTTAAGAAGCTTTGCAATGAGTCAACACATGCATATAAGTACTGAGCATGTGCAAGTAAGAGTGCCATTTTGAGTGAGCAGCCAAAGTGTGAGCATACAAGTATGTAGTCAGTTCATTTGTTTAATTTTAATGTTGCTGTCATCCATCCTGATGTATTTGTATACAATAATCTACTTAAACAAACACCCAAGCCTCGATGTCTTCTTAATGCCCATAAGAAGAGCAACGTGGTATCAGAATGGGATCCAGAGTTACAGTCATGAGTCAACCGTTTAAAGTTGGAGGAATATACAGGAGTGGATCATCCCTAGTGCTCAAATGACTCACATAACAGGTCAGAAACTTAAATGATTTATTTCACTTTGTCTTTTCGGCTTTTCCCGGTTAGGGGTCGCCACAGCGAAACTCCGTTCCACTAATGATTGGCAGTAGATTTTTATAGTGCTGAGTTGCCAGCCCGATGCCCAACCTTCAACAAAGGCACGCCCATTCACGCATGTCTTTCGAACGCCGCTCAACCACAGGGAGGACATGCAGACTCCACACAGAAGGCACTCCAGCCGAAAAAATGAAACATTCAGAATGCTGAAAATAAATTTCTTATTAAATGAAATGTCCGAAACTGCAACATATTGATAAAAATATTCAAAATACATACGACAATGTTTGAAACAATATCCGAATTGCATAAAATGTACAAAAAAGGGAAAACGACCGTATCTTTTTGCTATGTGCTACTTTTTGTATTAACTAAAGCTGTTCAACATATCTGAAGTGTGCAGTGTGTTTGCAAGTGTGTGCAATATTACAGTGTAGTTATTTCACAGAGTACAGTTATTTCAAAGCATATTTCGCAGAGTACAGTATTTTGAAGAGATTATTGTGCATTTGAATATTATTACAAGTACCTGGTATGTGTGTGAATGTTCATACATAATTACAAGACCCATTTTGCATTGTGTTTTACTGTAATCTGTGGGGATGGCAGTAGATTTTTACAGACCTGCACCACTTGTTTTTGATAACAATATTGCAGAAAATTGGAGTGTGTTTGAGCAATACACTATTTTCATACAGGCTGCTTTTTCTGACAGTGACGCAGGTACAAAGGCATTTATTCTGCTTAATTTAGCTGGTTCAGAAGCCATTGAAAGAGAGCATTAATTTGTGTATGCACCTGCTGTGTTTGCAGGGGCGGGGGAAGACCGCCATATAGTGGTTGGTAGCAGCTGAAACAAGGGAAGATCCAGAGTGCTTAAAACATAAATTTATAGAAATGTGTACCCCCCAAACAAATATTACAATGGAAAGGCACTTATTTTACACAAGGGATCAAGATTCTGGTGAAACTTTTGCAGCATATTTAACTGATTTGAGAAATAAGGCTAAAATGTGCAGATTTGGTGAATTGAGAGATGAGTTGATAAAAGACAGGCTTATGTGTGGTATTAATAATGACACAGTGAGAAAGATTTTGCTTTAAGACAGTGATCTGATGTTAAATAATGCCACTGAGATTTATCAGATGTATACGCTTACAGAAAAGCACACAAGTATGCTTAAAATTGAGAATAGCTGTGGAAGGCACAGTGACAAAGCTCATGTTGATAGTATGCAACATGTGGTTAAAACGGGTCTATATCAGTTAAACAAAAAGTTAATTAATTGAATGTATAATCATCGACACGTATACAACAAAAGACGTATTACTCCAACGGTTAAATGAGCGAAATTTAAATTGTCAAAAAGTGTTACTTGACCATCACCCACACACTGGTGTGATACGTGTAACTAATCACCAAAATCAAACCTTCCCTAGCAATGAAAGAGTTTAATTTACATACATTAAAATATACGAAGTAAACATGTATAAAATCCTTCCGTAACTGTTCATAACATTAAAGCAAACTAATCAACTTATTAATCAACATAATTAATGAAGACATATTTAGTGCATTCATCACAATCAAACATATGGTACACACAGGCAATGTATATGAATACTGTTTTAAATCTTTAGTAACATAGCAACTGCATGTAAAAAGTCATGTACGGTATACTCTTGTTTATTCTTCAAAACAGCTTGTAAATAATGTTCCCTTTCCAAGTACTTTCTCTTTTTAGGTGAAGCTGCACATGCAGACATCAACTGTAGTCTGATTTCGTCCACCCTATTTTGCTCTCTAACGATAACTGAAAGTACAGCTGGTATGTCAGAAATACGTCTACCTAATAGACACCTAATCCTCCTATGCCAGCCCCCTATGTAATTTTGAGTCTGAGGTAAACAAACATCATTCAGAGTTGAAACATTCCAAAAAGAGATTGGATATACAGGGGGAAATCACAAAACATTTACAGTTCTAGTAATTTGCTTTCATAAACGGCCCAGTACATAAATATCCGAGAAATAAGCTATCAACTCTTTTCCTTCACTAGGAAGTCTTTTACTTAATTCTCTAAATGCTGGAATAACTTGTTCTCTAAAAAAGGAAAGTGCTGTTAACTGTTTAACTGAACGCTGGAACTCAAGTGAAGTACCATATAGACTACACAATTTAAGTTATTGAATGTTACACCATACGTTCTGTGAGAAATGGAAGAAACACCCTTTGCTACTTACATTTGTGAAGTTTGCTTCTATACTTTTTATTGCAGCAAGTTCAAAATCACATAATAAATATTGTACTGTAGGTGTTAAATTACATCTAGCTAACAAGTTAAATAAGCACTCCCACATATATTTGTATGACTTGTATGACTTTTTAGTCATTAAGCAGTATACCAAAGGCACACACTTCTTTTTATCACCACGAGACATAAATGCATGAACACTGTATAACTGCCTGCATAGTCTGCCTTTTGTAAGGAATACTCCATCCATAAACCAAATGTTACTATTACATAAGTCTGTCAGATTTTCTTTGGTAGTGAACAGTAACACATGGATATTTAAGTGGATATCAACCTTACGTTCCTGAATAAATTCTGATTCTTTCAACCTAGACACACAGAATCTACACTTGTACAAGGTTTAGGTACTGTCAACAATGTTTGTCGCCTAACTCTATTAACCTGCTGTAATAGTGATCATCTACTTGGCAAGGCAACAGTAGATTCAAAGGACGTGCTAGCTTGAACATCATCTACTACTAAAGAAGGAGTGTTCTTGCAAGTGCTAGCCATGTCTTTGAGCTTACTACATGCTTTATATTTCTCTACTAAAGTAGGATTCGAAGGATGATCGTGAGTCATAGACTTTAGGAGAATTTCCTCTATCCCTTTTACAGTTGTGATTGCTCTACCTTTACATTTCTCACTCGTTTTTAAATGACAACATCAGTACTTACAGCTCTTTAAAACTTTCTCTAAAGTGTAAAGATATCCTTCAACAACTAACATGTCTTTACTTCTCTGCGACTTTACAGTGCAATAGCTACTACCTACCACACCAGGTCCTGCAAGAGAGCTACAAGCCATATTCACAGATGAAATCACTGTATGCACAACTACGTAGCTGTAATGTGGCAGTTATATAGTGTAGATTTACACTTAAATGTTTATTTTATTTTCAGTAATTACACATACGCTATGTTTGTAATATGTTTCAATAGGGGAATACTATATTTTAATGTTAATATAGAACGTTTTATGTTTATTTATTTTAAATTTACAGGTGTAGTTTTAAATTTCATACATATTTATACTTGTGCCGCTATGTCACTGTGTAATGTAGCTAACACATAAACTGGCCAACTAAAACTGTTCGATGAAATATTTTTCACTGAACTTAGAGTTCGAGTAATACGTCTTTCGTTGTATATGTGTCGATGATTATACATTCGATGAATTAACTTTTCGTTTAACTGATATAGACCCGGTTAAAACATGGTAGCTGCTGCAGGTCCTGCAACAGTCCCTGGGAAACCCAGAGTCTTTCTGTTAAATTCCAGTGCATGCTCAGTGAAGCATAAGGGTGAGTCAGCAAAGTCGAAACATGTGCCCCCACCCAGCTTTATAGTCAACTGTCATAATTGTGGTGGTAATCATGAACCCAAAAGAGAACAGTGCTTAGCTTTTGCTCAGCAGTGTCATTCTTGCAATAGGTATAATCATTTCAAAAGGTTTTGTAAATCAAATAAGGTACATTATTTTATTACAAGAGGGTATTCCAAGAGGCAAGTTGATCAATTAGAAATCTGCGACCCTACTTTTTATGTTGATGATGCGTCTGTGCTTGGTGAAACAGTTAATGTAGTAGACTTGTGGGCAAAGAATGAACTATTTTGTACCATTTAGATTAATGGGAAGTCCTGTAGAGCTCAAAGTAGCTACTGGCTCAAAATGCAATGTTATATCAGCAGAAATGTTTGCTAGAGTAAAAACTGCAGAACCACTTAATTTGACAAAGTGTGCAAAGCGTGTTGCTTATGGTGGTGAAGAAATTCAAACTGGAGGCTAAGTAGTGCTTTCAGGTTACTCTGCTGGGAGCAGCTATGACTTGCAATTTTTCATAGTCAAGAGACATGTGTCGTCATTATTAGGCCTCAGAGACAGTTTGAAAATGGGACTGCTTTCATTTAATAAAAAAGTTCACTATATAAGCCTGAATGACAACAGCTCAAATTTTGCCCAAACTATTTTCGTAGTATGCTGATATTTTTGCAGACAAACTAGGTAAACTACCAGTTGTGTACTCCATGAAATTAGACCCATAGGTCTGCCCAGTTGTCAGAGCAACACGGAAAGTTCCAGTTCTGCATAGCTATGTAGACCAGAGTCAAAACCGAGCTAGACAAAATGGTGCAGCTTGGAGTAATTTGTCCAGCAGAAGAACCTACTTAATGGGTATCCTTCATGGTAGTAGCGAATAAGAAAAGCTCAGATGATATCAGAATATATATTGATCCACAAGGTTTGAACAAAGCATTAAAAAGGCCTCATCATCCAATGCACACAGTGGATGCTACCCTCATGTCAAATGCCACTGTTTTTTTCTGTCGTAGAGGCAAAGAGTTCATTTTGGCAAATTTTGATTGACCGAAAATCTTCATTGTTAACCACATTCGGTACGCCATTTGGAAGATACAGATTTCTGAGAATACCATTTGGAATAAATTCTGCCAGTGAAGTCTTTTGGCATGCAATGGAGCAAATTTTATTTGGCTATCATTGTGCTATTATAGTAGATAATATTCTAGTAGGAGGCAGTGGTGAAGCCAAACATGATAGAAACCTAAGAAAGTTCTGGAAAGAGCACATGAAGTGAATCTTAAGCTGAATACCCAGAAGTGAAAATTTAGGCTATGAGAAGTTACTTATGTTGGTCACTTGTTTACCAGTTCAGGCTTATGACCAGATCCTTCCAAGCAAATAGCAGTTCTCAAGATACCAGCTCCAGGCAATGTCCAAACCCTACAAATTTTTCTTGGCATGATCAACTGTCTAGGCAAGTTCATTCCAGATTTAAGCCAACTTTCAGCACTGCTCAGAGAGCTGATATGCAAAGATGTAATTTGGACATGGTCAGAACAACACCAAAGAGTGTTTGATGTCCTGAAACAGAAAATTGTCAACCGACCAACTGTCAGCTACTATGATGTTTGCAAACCAGTTACTCTTTCCTGTGATGCTTCTAAGTTTGATCTAGGTGCAGTCGTTCTTCAAGAGGGTAGACCAATAGTCTATGCATTGAGAACTCTTACCCAAACGGAGATGCAATATGCCCAGATTGAGAAAGAGTTTTTGGCAATTGTGTTTGTATGTTCAAAGTTTCATGAGTATATTTATGGTCGACCTATCCAGATCAAAACTGATCACCAACCTCTAGTTTCTGTTTTGAGAAAGGCTATGCATACAGCTTCAGCCAGATTGCAATGCTTGCTGCTCAAATTGCAGAAGTACAATTTCAGTCTTGTTTACACAAAAGGCAAACTTCTTTATCTTGCTGATACCTTATCCAGATCACCCAGAAAAATCATAGAACAGCATAACAATGAGCATCTTGATTTTGAGGTCATGGAAGTGAGAAATTTTTCTTCTATACGTCTTGTTGAGCTTAGCACTCATACAGCTTCAGATCAAGTTCTCCAGAAGCTCAACCACTTTATCAGTCGATGATGACAGTCAAAGTAATCTTCTTTACCAGTAGAATTGTAACCTCATTTTCCATACAGAGATGAGATTATATCCGAGAATGGTATCATCATGAATGGTCCTAAAGTGATTGTTCCAAAGTCTTTGCAACAAGAGTACATTCAGATCTTGCATCATGGCCACCCAGGAACTGATTCCACCAAAAGAAGAGCAAGAGGTCTACTATTTTGGCCTTCTATGTCAAGAGATATTGAGAAACACTTTCATCTTTTTCAGTATGTAGTAGTCCAAAGCCGCATCAACAGAAATAACCACTTCAGTTAAGTCAAATTCCTGAACTACCTTGGTCAACAGTAGCCACAGATATCTTTGAGTGAAATAATCAGCATTACTTGGTGTTAGTAGACTCTTGTTCAGATTGGTTCAAGATTGCCCTGCTTCCCAACCTAACTTCCAATGCTGTCATTAATAAGTTGAAGTGACATTTTTGAGTCCATGGTAGTCCACACAGTTTACAAGTCAGCAGTTTAAGAGATCTGAGAATAGTGGGACTTTGTTCATATTATGAGTAGTCCTGAATACCCTCAGTCAATCAGCTTGGCTGTATATGCAGTTCAAAGTGCAAAACAGCTGTTATAGAAATCTAGATGTGACAATACCGATGTTTTTCTAAACTTGTTAAATCTCAGAAACATTCCTCATGATAAACAGGGGTTCGCTTGCCCAGAGACTTATGTCAAGAAAAACCAGAACCACATTACCAATCAGCAATAATGTATTTGTTCCAAGCAAGGTTGCCAGATTTCTGACTGGCCAGGTAGGGACTAAAAAAAAAAAAAAAAAAAGGTTTTTCACTGCTTTAATGCGGAACATCAGAATCAGAGTTCTGCATTAAACAGAAGTAGCTCTGTGTTTATTTTTTATTTGATTGGCCCGGGCCAATCAAAAATAAATAAACACAGACCTACTTCTGTTTAATGCGAAACATCGCAGTTCCGCATTACACAGAAGTAGCTCTGCTTTGCGATGTTTTGATTGGCCCGTATACCGGTATACGGGCCAATCAAAAATCACTAAACACAGAGCTACTTCTGTTTAATGCGAAACTGCAATGCTGGTATACGGGCCAATCAAAACATTGCAAAACAGAGCTACTTCTTTTTAATGCGGAATTGTGATGTTCTGCATTAAACAGAAGTAGCTCTGTTTTGTATGTTTGATATACCGCATACGGGCCAATCAAAAATCGCTAAACATGGAGCTTGTTTAATGCGGACCTTCCGCATTAAACACAAGAAGCTCCGAGTTTAGCGATTTTTGATTGGTCCATATGCCGGTATACGGGCCAATCAAAAAAAAAAACAAAACAAAGCAGAGGCTGCCCAGGATTTAAACCGGCGAGGTGGGACTCGGGATCAGGATGCTGATCTCAGGACAGTCCCGCCCAAACAGGGATGTCTGGCAACCCTGGTTCCAAGTGCTAAGATCAACAAAGCAGTAAAAGCCCAAATGTTGAAAATCATATGTTCCAGAAGTCTTACTATGATAAAAACAGCAAACTGCTCCATTCTTTATAAAAAGGGGAGATAGTGAGGCTGCAGATGTCTAAAGGTTTTGATCACATCGGATTTGTGAAAAGTTTGTGTCAAGGGATGAGACTGTACATTGTGAAATTACAAGGAATGGAATTCAGATGAAACTGGAAGCATTTGTTACCAGTGTTCAAACCAGTGTTACAGCATCTTGCCTGTGACAGTCACTTGTCCAATGTTCCTGTTCTAGAGAACATTTCATCAAAAATCCCTGTTGCTTTGAAAGTCCCTGACACTCTTCAAGCAGAACATTCTGCAATGATCGTCCCTGTTGTTAAACCCAGTCCTAACTATTATGTCACAAGATCAGGTCGCAGATACACGGCAACCTGGACATGACTTGTTTTTCTTTATTAGTGTCTGTATAATTGCATGCCTATTGAATATTGAAATGTGATTGTTTATATGAGACAACTAAGGAAAGAGGGAGGATGTAGATCAGTGTGCGTGATATACCTTTAAGAAGCTTTACAGTGACTCAGCGCATGTATACAAGTACTGAACACGTGCAAGCAAGAGTGACATTTTGAGTGAGCAGCCAGAGTGTGAGCATGCAAGTATGTAGTCAGTCAGTTAGATAGCTCATTTAAGTTTAATGTCCCTTTCATCCATCCTGATTTATTTGTATACAATAAACTACTTAAACGAACACCCAAGCCTTAATGTCTTCTTAATGCACATAAGAAGAGTGACAGCCTTAACAAAGGACCCTTTTGAGCTGGCATCTATCACTGTTCTGAAATATCTTTCCTGGAAAAGTGTATTTCTTGTGCTGATAGTCATCCAGAAGAGTTTCTGAACTGCATGCACTCCTCTGTTCTACCTTATCTGTTTTTTTTCACAAGGACAGGGTTTCTGCATGCACCAAATCCTTCCTTCTTTTCTCTATATGCTGGCATCTAAATTTAACCTAAACCAGTCTATTCACATGCCCATGCTCTTTTCCAAATAGTCTAACAAAGAATGCATACTTCACATCTTGGACATGCACAGGTAGTTGCATTTCTGTCTCCATAGAACAAAGACCATCAGAAAAAATGAAGAGATTGATTTGCAAAGTAAAGATTACCTTGTCCAGATGCATTTCATATTGCATTACTTTAATCTTTTCTTCCAATGATCACTGTCTACCACTTAGACCAAAAGCTAATTCCACAAAGTCAGTGGCTACATCTGCCCCCTTCTTCAAAAACACTTCAGTGAATGAGATTTGTGTAGCTGCTACTTGGACTTTTTTGTATATGTTTGCTAAACATTATCAACTGATTGTAATTTCTAGATCTTGAGCTTCCACTGGGACCACTATTCTCAAAGGGCTACTGTCATGATACTACCAAAGTATCTAGGGAATCTGGGCCGACAGTCAGATTTGATGGATGAGATGACTAGTGAATGGTAGTTATGTGCTTACTATAACACTGGATGCTCATCATTCACATTGTCTTAATGGCATATGACTTTTGTGCCTGCACAAACCTACACAGGTGGCTTTCCAGAGCACAGAATACCCTCCTCTTATTCTCTGTGATAGGGCATTGGCTAAGACCCTCCCTTCAAGGGAAGCCTAACCCTTGTCACAAAATGTCAGTTGAATCTCCTCAGCAGCCTACAGGCCCTGCCTGCACTGGTGGATTACAAATTCCAGAGTCTGATAAAATTCATTTGGGAACTTCCCTTTATCTTTATTTTTATATACTTTTGATTTTGTTCTGTTTTATTAATATATATCTTTATGTATTTTAACTTTTTATCAGTTAGAGCGTCTTCTGTGTGGCGACATGCGTGAACGGGCGTTCCTTTGTTGAAGGTTGTGCGTTAGGCCTGGCAAGCCAGCACGTAAAACTCTACTTCCAATCATTAGCGGACCGGAGTTCCGCTTGTGGCGACCCCTAACCGGGAAAAGCCGAAAGACACAAACAAACAATTTTTATATTCTTGATATTTACTACTACTATTATTACTTGCTCTTTGAAATGTAACTTATTGTGTTGTTTGTATGTTTAGTACTGTTTTTATGCAGCTAAGGGCTTTTCTAAAGTGTTTTATGACTTGTACTAGAAAAGTGAATTTCTGTGGTGTCAGTCGAACACTAGGGACTACCTCATGCATGTAGAGCAGAATGCCAAGAAGCCTGTTATTTATGTTGTTTATCTGCTTAATTTTGAAGTTCTAACAGGAACATTTTAAATTTTGTCACTGTTTCCTACATTTTTATGATAGTCAATTCTGATCTAACACTGCTGTAGCTGTTTTTATAGTTAAATCACTATTTTTCTGCAAATTAGTTTATTTGCATTTTCTGTGAAGATTTTTTTTTTTCATTTCTGACAATGGAGTCTTTAAGAAACTGCTTATTTACACTGTTTCTATTTGATTTAAGGGTGCATATTTGAGTTTTGTCAGTATCCGGACAAGTAAATTTCACTTCGTATAGTGACTGCGTCTCCTTTTGTTTACTACACTGTGCAGATTGTAGAACAAAGTTTAGCACAACCTGTTTCTACTATATTTGTATGCAGTTTAGCGCTATTTGTTGTGTGGAAACAGTTATATTTTCTATCATTGCTGCCCTTATTCAGCCCTTAATAGTGTCAGTATATTATTCTGGCTGGTGTTTTTTCCCTTGACATGATGGATCCTGATACGGCTATCCTTTCCCCCACTTTAAAACGGATTTGGTTAGTGATTCAGTTTCTAAAAAGGCTATGAGGAAATACAAGGTGTACGCTGACCTAGCATCTTTCTGCTCCTTTGTCAGCAGACCCAGCTACAGTTTCTCTAGCTGTCAGCTCTTAACAAGAGAGCCCTGGCTTCTTCTAACCCTGTACCACCAGATAAAATAGGCAGGTGGTTAGAACCTCATTGAAAAAAAAGTTGGTTGCATCTAGTAATTTAGTCTTTAGAATTTTAAATTATCAGGGCTTCATCTATAAATTTATTTTGCAATGAGCTTATAATATAGGTGACTTTGCAGTATCTTTGTCTGGTGAACAAAAGTGTTATATGAAAAAGATTTGTTTCTAATGTGACTTAGGTTTGGAAACATGCTTTGAGGAGTGTCTTGGAAGGTACTGACACACTTTCTAGAAATGCAGCTGCTTCTGTTGTATTGAGTTACATAAAAATATTTTTTTTCCCGAGGATTTAAAAATGAGATTTTGAATGCTCTTTCAAGCTTTGAATTTGTGTTTGGTCCTGCTGCTACCCAAATTCTTAGACAATGGGATGATAGAGGTAAAGTGATGTATGGGATATCTAGAATGTTTCATATTCCCAGGTTCTTCCCTAACAAGGTATCCAACTACAAAGGGCAGAACGAGCGAAAGTCCCAGTCTAACAAGAGTCAGAGTACCAAAAGGAAATGGCAGGAGGATAATGCTTCCAAACCCAATAAAAGGGGTTTCTTACAAATCAAGATCATTCCTCTGCTAAAGAATAACTGTGCTAAGACCCAGGGCATCCCTTCCCTTCCTTCTGTCCCTCTTCCCCTTTGCCCTTCTCTCAGGCTTTCAATAAACACAGAAGCCTGGCCATACACTTGCTAGATGACAGAAAATTCACCTGTCTGTAGGGAAATTCCTCCACACCTGTCAATGAAGACACATCTGTTCTGTCCAGTACTTTGACAATTTGCAAACATGGGTCATAGAACCAATTCCTGAACTACAAAAAGGAAAAGGATTTTACACCAGAACTATTTTGGTCTCCAAAAGGACCTACAATGGAGACCAGTGTTAGATTTGTTGTGTCTAAATATCTTTCAGAAAGTACCCAGATTCAGCATGTTAAACCTGCAGATGATCCTACTCCTTCTTGCTTACTGTTCCATGGCAATTTCACATCTCAAGGATGTTTATCAGCTCATTCCAATCAAGTGTAATTTTAAGTTGAACCTACAAAAATTCAGTTTCATGCACTCACAAAGAATTGTCTTCTCGGGATGTATAATTGACACACAAAAAGCATGGGGTATGGAGGGAAAAGGGTAGGTCTGTATTGAAAGACATCTGATCCCTCCACCACTGTAGCTCTCATTTCACAAAATCTTGCATTAGTACCCGGAACTTTAAGGTATGCAGGTGCAGGGTCCAACAGTTTTTTTGATATCTGCATGGTGAGTCTCTGAGCCGCAAGCTCTCATGGTCACCCAGCCTTATCTGATTTTTCACAAGGACTGGTTTGCTCTACACACTAATCCATCTTTCATGCCAAAAGTTGTTTCTGAATTTAGTCTGAATCAGGCCATCAATCTCCCAGTTTCCTTTCCAGAACCTAAAAACAAGGAAGCGAAGATGCTGCATACCTTGGATGTACACGGGCAGCTCAAGTACTACCTTGACAGAACTAGGCTCTTCAGGAAAGCTAAGAAAGGTCAACTTGTCTCTCATCAAATGCTTGCTTACTGGTTGTCCTTTGCTATTTTTTTTTATTATCACCAAGACAAATCTATTCCAGACAAGGTTGAGGCACATTCCACCAAAGCCTTATACATATATATATATATATATATATATATATATATATATATATATATATACAATATGCATTATATATTATAAGTATATTTAGTGACATATTGGAAAGTAGTGGATTCTAGAGTATTCTTAAGGAAGTAAGCTAGTCTTCTGTTCATACCTTTACAAAGCACTACAAGCTGAATTCTTACTCATGTTCAAGAGCAGACTTAGTATGAACTGTTCTCCAGAGGCTAATGGATCCTTATCTTTTCTTTTCTTCATATGTAGGGTAAGCTTTGGCAGTCTACCCATATGCCACTGAGTCAGTGTCAATGATGAGCATAGGACAGTTGTCCTACTTATCTGTAACAGTAGATGTTTGAATTTCACACTGCCTCACTGGCAGCATGCAGTCATCATTCCACTTCTTTTGTATATAGTTTGATGGCATCCAAACTTGTTGTGTTGTTGGTTAGCTTTGGTTATTTATAGGTTCATAGGTTCATAGGTTCATAGATTAGTACTAGGCTAACTGTCCTTGCGAGCCATTTTAAGCCTAGACAATTATCCCTTGTGAGGCTCAAACCCTGCACCTTGTGTTTGTAAGGCAAACACCTTAACCATTAGGCCACCCTGGTGTTTTTTGGCTGCAAATTGTTTCAGACAGTTCTTGCTCTTGGTCTTCCTTGATTCTTCCTTTTCAGCACTAACTGTCTGAGCACCTGACTTTCTATGACAGGGGTTAGGCTTCCCCTGCTGTGCGGGCCTTAGCCAGTCTCCTGTCACAGAGAGTCATAAGAAGGGATTTTAACTCTAGGAAGCTGTCAGTATGGGTTTGTGCAGGCACAGAGCCCACATGTATCGAGGCAGTGTGAAATTTCCACATCTGTTACAAGTAAGTAGGACCTAAGCAACTGTACTTTCCTTTTATTCTTCTCCATCCGATATGACATCCTTCCCCTGTCCCCCATCCATTGCCTTCTACTGAAGGACCTGAGTGGCCTACTTTTTATATGGAGCTGCAGTAGGATTTTGTAAACTATAGATTAGCAAAATTGATCTGAAGAAACTTCAAATTTCAAGGGGTTCAAGGCTGAAGCACTAGCTACGTTGAGTCAGATCCAACAAATGGCTCAAGGATCTTAGTCATGTCAAATGGATGAGGATGAAAGGATCCGGCATTATATGTGCATAACTACTGTTTCTATCATAAGAGAAGAGTACCTAAATGTTGGTGCCATGGAACAGAGAGATAAAAATCTTACTCTGTCCCAGATGACTCAGGTTCGCTTAATTTCTTGGACATCAGAGCGGCTGGCAGGGAGGGATAGGCATGCCTATCCTGGGGTGGGAGGGGGAGTCCATTTGTCTTTGTGCTACTTAAGCAGAGGTGTGGTTCATAGAGGGGAGCAGCTCTCAGCTGGAATAGACAAATGCAAGGCTGAGGGGTTGGGGGAAAAAACTAGGATAGGTCCTTAAATTAAAATAAAATTTCTCTGGTAGAAACATTCATTAGCATGATCCTCCAGCATGTCCTTAAGATCCATCCTTCCCACAGAATTCTGGTCCAAAACCACTTTTGCATAATTTTAGTGGAGATGCTACTTCTGGTAAGAAGAGTTTGCATCCCTTAGGAAATTAAGCTTGGAAATTTGCATTTTTTTCTGGAAATGAGACTGGTCTTATTTAGCAATACCAGTTAATTCCACTTAAAGATTGAGCATACATCAAAACGATTTTTGTTGTAGTTATGGCAAAGGAGAATGATTCCAACATCGAGCTAAGGTTTTCCTTGATAGTAAAGATGGAATTAATTAATCCATTGATACCTGTTTCTGTGACTTTATTTCTTTGATACTGAAAAATGGTTTCATGAAGGACGTTTGTAGGGGAATCAGAATTATGCTACAAAGTTTCAGGAACTAGGCTTGACAAGTCTTTAGATATGCTAACCAAACCTCCATTATATGACAACATGAAAGCACTTGGAGATATTATGTTTGAGCAACCTACATTATTCTTATAGACTGTCATGGTTTTTCCAAATATTACACTGGATCAAAGCCATAGACTGCGGTAGTGGTGCTGCGGTAGCATTGTCGCTTCACAATAAGACATTGTCCTGTTCGATTCTCAGCTAGACCGTCTTCTGTGTGGAGACATGCGTGAAGGGGCGTACCTTCGTTGAAGGTTGTGCGTCAGGGCCGGAAACTCGGCACGTAAAAATCTACTGCCAATCATTAGCGGACCAGAGTTCCACTGTGGGACAAGCTGAAAGACACAACAACAACACTGGATCAAAGCCATGTGAAAAGTGGTCCAAGACCCATTCCCCTCATTTAAACAAAACTAACACAGAGGCTTGATGTAAGATATTTCAACCCCTGCAGACAGCTTATCTAAGTTTTATGATGCTTTTACAAAGAAACTACATTATTGTAATGAGAGGCTAATTATAAAGTTTTAAATACTCCTATGCTTAATTTTAAACATCTTTATTGAGTTTAACATACAACCAATAAAACTTAATAATGTATACATGTAGTTAACAGTAAGAAAGTAAATAATAACATGCATAAAACAACTAACATATATACAAAAACATCCACTTTTAGGTTTCATCAGTGTACAAATATATACATTTTCATAAAGAAACAGATTAATTTTTTTAACAATCTCTTTAGAGTAACCCACATATTGTAGAATGACATTGTCATAGATGTTCTTGATTTAATTGTCAACAGTTCCAGTTGCCACACATCAGTTAGGACATTTTTAAATTCTATAAAAGAAGGAGGAGAATCTGAGATCCAATTTCTAGTAATCTTTCTAGCCACTGCTAGAATTGACCAAAGTAAAGGAAGCTTAACTTTTTTAACCCATTTTGGTATGGGTGTGTTGAAGAGGATTAATGATTTAGAAATTGTAAAGTTATCTGTAAATAGAACTTGTAGAAAATTATTAACAAGTTTCCAATAATCTTTCAGTTTTGTACAATCAAAGAACATATGAGCCCAGTCAGCATTTATCACTGAATTATATCTCTTACACATATTATCTTTTGTATTAATTTTACTAATTACTTGTGGTGTATAAAAAGACCTGTGTAAGAATTTCCAGGTATAAAGCTTCCATTTAATAGAAGAAGTTGTTTTACCAGCTGATTCCATTATATACTCATTATCTTGTTTCTTAGGTAATTCACTATTAATGGAGAGGAAGTAATTCCAAAAATGTCCTGAACAACTATATGTTTCCTAATTATTTTATGAATGTGAGAAAGTTTATATTTGGTTGAAACTTTCTGCTGTAGGTTTAATACCATGTAATCTATCACTGTTGGAATGGATTTTTTTAACTATAGGGGATATTAAATCAAGTTTATTAGAGAGATGTCTACAGGCTTGGATCTCCAACCAACAAGTTTCATCCAGTACAAATTCTTGTATTAAAATGTCTACATTTTTAACTTTATTATCTAGCATCATCTGATACCAAAATATTAGGTTTTTTTCTGTTTAAATAATAATGCTTTATCTGAGTTAGATGATAAAAAAAACGTGTGTATGCTATAGGATATACTATGAAAATCCATTCTTTATACATTGGATGTTTGTATATAAAGTTTCGGAAGGTATTAATGATATTCGATAAGTAATTAGTTGAGTATTTCAGTGTGACAGGATTGGTAAAGAGATCTTTATGTATCCCCAACATGGTATTATTAATAATATTAATTTTGTATGATTGTGGTGTAGTAATTAATTCCATACTAATTATTTACCAATATTTTTTCCATTTTGCAGAGTATGTTATCTAATAATAGTGATATAGTTTTAATTTTAGAGGAGATGGATAATGAGTCTAACTCAGAGAAGGCTATGCCTCCTTTGGACCAGCTATTTATGTGTGTATTATGCCACTCTAGGTTTATTAGGATCCCAGAGGGATTTCAGCATTATGGAGTTTAGTTTTTTAATGATTGTCTTAGAAGGTAGAAGTAATACTGGTTGAATTGTTTATAGTATCTTCGGAAGTATTATCATTTTAATTATTATAAAAAAATATTATCCAGCTTGTTATAAGAGTTTGTATGTTTTCAAGACTTTTACAATAGTTAAGGTGATTTATAGACTTAATGTCTTTTGCTAGAGTAATGCCTAGATATGTTATTTGATCTGAGTTAGGTTTGTACTTGTGGTATATTCTCCTTACATTATTTTTGTGTGCGTATATGGGTAGTATTTTTGTTTCTTCTTTATTAAAAAACAAACCTGAGAGTTTTTGGAAGTCTACCATAGAATTAAATAATAACACTAGAGGGGAATTGTTTCCATTAGATGTAATTAGAAAATCATCAGCAAAGAGCTGTAATTTTGATGATGTTTCAACATTTATATTAAAGCCTTCTGTATCTTTATTCTTTCTAATTAGATTGGCCCAGGGTTCCATTATTAAAGTAAATAAAGGGGAGAGTAGACAGCCCTGTTTGGTACCTTTTAAGATAGGTACATGTTGAGAAATATATGTGCCTATTTTTATGTATGCTATGGCTCGCTTATGTAGTTGTTCAATCACATTTACAAATGGTATCAGACAAATTTATGCATTTCAATAATATGAACAGATAGTCCCAGTTCACAGACTCAAATGTTGAGTTTATATCTAGGCGTATTAATGTCATGTCTTTCTTTTTCTTATTAGCGTAATCAATTAAAGTTAAAGTTTATGTTATTAAAAGTATTTCTATTTGTAATAAAGTCTGTCTGATCTTCAATCATATTTAGAAGAATTTTCTTTAATATGTCCACAAATATTTTCATAAATATCTTGTAGTCAACATTTAGTAAAGAGATGGGTCTATATGAAGAATACCTGACTGGATCTTTATTGGTTTTCAAAATTGGAGAAATAAAAGTGTATTTCCATGATGGGGGGATTGAAGATTCATTCTGGGCTTTCAAAAATAGTTTGTTTATCTGAGTTTGGGTGTCAGTGAATGAAATGTCTTTATCTTTTAATTCAGCCTGTTATTTGTTAAGGTTTTTATTTGTATATTTATTTATAAATTCTTTTATTTTGTCTTTTGGTTCCATATTAACTTTATTGTGATTAATTTTATGAAAGTAATCCCTAAAGTCATTCAGAATTTCTAGTAGATTAGAGACTTTTTTCTTTTTCTTAAAGGAGATCATCTCTTTGATATGGTTCTGTTTGCTAAGTCTTCTTGTTTTATTTTTGAGTTTATTTAAATATTTGGGATTCATTGAAAATGATAAAAATGTTTATTTCTCTAGGCATATTTTGGTTTTGTGTATTAGGATTTCTTTATATTCATTAATTAGTTTATTGATTTCTTTTACAACTTCTTTATTGGCAATGTTATTATTGTTAAGTTTGTTTGTCTAATTTATTCTGTATGTCATGTAGGTCTTTATCCCATGTTTTCCTTTTATTATTATACCATCTGATAATTTGTCCATATAAATATGCTTTCAAGGCATCCCAAATATATATAACTGAGACATCTGGTGTAGTATTTATTTCTATAAGATGTTGCATCTCCTTGTTTATAAATCCTTTGAAATCTTGTAACTGAGATAGGTATGCTGGAATTCTTTTAAATTGTATGCTATGCATTACATTTACATTAAGTTCAAAGATTATTGAGTTATGGTCTGATATTTGGCATGAGATGATCATAGATTTGGATAAATAATTCACTAGTTGATTGGGTGGCGCAGTGGTGCAGTGGTTAACGCTGTCGCCTCACAGCAAGAGGTTCTCCGGTTCGATTCTCGGCTGGGGTGCCTTCTGTGTGGAGTTTGCATGTTCTCCCTGCATTCGCGTGGGTTTCCTCCGGGTACTCCGGTTTCCTCCCACATTCTAAAGACATGCTTCTGGAGCATTTCTCCCCGGGCCTCCGCTGAAAACAGGATCTGTGGAACCTAGTTGGACTTTCCCGGTCAACAAAATGTTAAATAAAATAAAAAATAAATTAGAGATCAAGACTCTATCTGTCTTAGAATAAGACATATGTCTATTCGAAAAAAAGTATATGGTAGAGACTTAATATCAGCTTGATTGTTACTGACATTCAAATTATATGATTTTTATAAAGTCCTTTAGATGTTTAGCATTAGCAGAATTTTTTTCCCCCTGGAACGCTTGTATCATTTTCTTTTAGGGTACAGTTGAAGTCGCCTGCCATGATAATGTTTCCTTTGGAAAGAAGTACTACTTGATTTATGTAGTGCCTCTCTCTGCTAATACCTATACCTGGTATCCAATATACATTGATAAAAGTAAAAATCTTCCTATTAATCTGAACTATGACTAGGCAAAACATTCCTTTGTCATCTTTATATGTCTTAATTATCTTGGGAATAGGTAAAGATTTATTCCACATAATAGCTACCTCTCTTTTTTCAATGTGTGCTTTGAGCTGACTAAGGTTGTAGACTTGTTAGCATTTAATTTAGATATATCCTCTTTCAAAAGATGAGTTTCTTGGAGAAAAAAATAGGTTAGATCTATGCAAGTTTAAGTATCTGAATAAACTTCCTCTTTTACATGGGTTATTTAAACCATTAATGTTAAGTGAAATCCCGTTTAAGGTTACCATTTTATATGTGTAGCAATAAATAGAATAAGTTCAAATTATCAAGTTTTATAAGTATTTCTAAACTATTCCCTCCATCAATTGTTATTTTAATCAAATCTTCGGCAAGGTATGTTCTTATGTGAGTATGAAGTTCTTTGAATTTTTTTAAAAATAAGAATATCATTGTAATGATTGAAGTGGATGTCATATCAATATACATATTGTAACAATGAATAAGTAACAAATTGTTATGAATTAAATCCGCACCCAGCCTAGAGTTATAAACTCTGAATCTGAGTAGCATCAACCACTCAAATTACCACACTGTCCATAATAGCAGTGATCCAGCTACCACCTATAATTTGTAATCATTTAGTTTTGCAAAATCAAGAATAGACTCATCAATTATTTAATGCTTATTGCAAAAAGTCCTATTCAAATTATATACTTTTACCTTATATGTTAATAGTATCATTCTAGCATTCTCTGTGTTCAGATCCTTAAGAATTAGAATAGTTTAACAGAAGCTATCAGCAGGAACATTTAAACATATCAGGTATATCATTAAAACACATCTAATGCTTTAGGAAGATCAGTTGAAGAACAATAAAAGGAAAATTCAGACTAACAAATCCTATGTAAATCTGATAATTTAACCTGTTAGATCAGTTAAAGAACAATAAAAGGAAAATTTAGACTAACAAATCCTATGTAAATCTGATAATTAAAAACCTGTCTTATTCAGGAAAGTTATTAATAATATAATGTATTTGTGAAGCTATCCCAGATTCTGTAAGCATAACTAAGCTCATCTAGATTAACATATTGTCAATAAGGTATATCCAAATATGTTAGTACATATCATGAAACACATGAAAAGGTTTAATATATGAATAAGCAACCTTTTTGATGAAATGATTTGAATTCTGAATAAGATTATTTAAATCTAACAATTAAAAGCTTTTGCATTTGTAATAGAGCTAGTTAATGAACCAGGTAGGCTAATCATATTAGGTTCATATATACTTCTGTTGTCCAACCATTTGGTTTAGCAGAACTTTTTCCCTGTAGTATAAAGGAGGAAATATATATATATATATATATATATATATATATATATATATATATATATATATACATCCCTTCTTTACATGAACATAACCATGGGGGGGAGGGGGGGGGAAGTAATTAACTTATGCATATTTCTGTAATTTACATCATGTGTATTAGCACCTATGTGCTAAATAATGTCTTATACAGGAATATGTATTGCATTTCACTTAGACAGTTTGAATCAGTCTTGTATGTCATTCCAGTAACTATAATGCTAATTATGTAGTTGAACGTACCTTAAAATATATATAGTATACAATTTATCTGCCCGCATATGATGTTGTGGTGGGAGGTATTTATTATCAGATGGCTATATTGATATTAAGACCATTATACAAATCAAAAGAGTTCTCACAAATTTAGCAAAGCAGCTTTCTACATAGTATAGATAGCAAATGAAATCTTTGTACTAGATGAAGCATTTTAAATATTCTTTGGTTATATTAAACAAATTCTATGCACAAGCTTGCCATAATCTACTTCAAATACAATTTCATTAATTTTTATGCATGTGATACCTCAAAAATTATCTTTGTACTTGTGCTTAACATGTTTAGAACACTTCAAAATAAGCCTTCCATTAGTAAACACAGTATTTCTGCAAGCCTTCGAAAAAAGTCACAAAAGATCAATTGCTGCATATAAAGCTACTTCAATAGCACAATGCAGATACTTATATAATAAATATTTTTAACTTACTTATTAGCGATTAAGGATCAGTTTTCTTCTCATTTCTGAATTTGCGATAGTTTTACTTCCAGGAACTGGTTAACTTTGCAGATTCACATCATATATGCAAGCTGTCATGTTCATGTAGCCCAGTGATGGAAACGCTGAAACGGCTCATGATCGCATTTCTCGAGACTGCCATAGCCCAAGATTGTTTTCCAATATGTTTTCATCAGGAAAACTAAAGAGTAAGTGGCTGCAGTGGATTTTTGTGACTAGTGAAGCTTAACACTGATAGAAAACGGTGCAAGCTCCTTTACAGACCATGGGAATCAGCTTCCCAACCTAGTTAAACTATAAAAATACATAATGCACTAAAACTAACAATAAAGTAAAAACATTGCCTCGGTCAAGCATTTTACCACTTTATATTCGGTTCTCAACCTAAAAGAGACATGAATCACCCATTATTTATATGAAAAAGGGGGGGGCAAGGGGAAGGGTAGAATATGCATATATTTTATATTTAACGGTATTTATAATTGAGATTGTAGTTATCTGTAAAACTTATAAATAAACCTATATTGTAACAAAAAACAATTATATCTGAGCAGTTTAATTAAAAAGCAACATGTTAAGTTATATGAAATGTTTAGTGACAGTAAATAGATAAATCAAATTACTGACCTTAGATCTCGGAATCTGAGATAAGAATGTTTACTAAATAAAGGTTGCATCAAGTCGCACATCCCTTATAAGGAAGGCTATTTATGTAACTGTTTTAATAAACATTTGAACATAAGAGTCCTTTGTGGACTATTTGGGATTAATGAATATTTATTGGAAGAGACCTGAGACCTTTCACATAAAGTGAATAAGAAGTTATAAAGGTTGTCATTTGTTTTTCAGTCTCTTTTGTTATCAGTTGACTTCCAAGATGTGCCTGATGCCAGTCTCTTTAACGAAGAGCTAGCCCTTCTATATCTTCTATCTTGTCCAAAATTTTGTGTTTTTTAACATAAGCCAGGGCATTGTCCAGATCATCAAACATTTTAGGACCATCAGGCAGAAAGATTTTTAGTTTAGCAGGAAATAAAAGATGCATTTTCAGTTGAGCTTTCTTGAGTTCTCGAATCAGTGGTAAAAATACTTTCCTTTTTGTTATTACCATAGAAGAATAGTCATTATCAAAGCGTACAACAGCATCATTAACTTTTATAGGGGCTTTTGCCCAAGCTGTTTTTAACACCATCTCTTTATCGTAAGATTACAACAATCTTACTATTACTGATTTAGGTATATTCTTGTTAGTGTTAGAGGATGATAAGGACCTATGAGCTCTTTCTATACCGAAAGAGAATGCCTCAGGTAAGTCTAGAGTTTTTGGAAGCCATGTAGCGAAAAAGCTTACCAAGTTATTACCTTCAATGTTTTCTGGCAGCCCAAAGATCCTTATATTATTACGTCGGGACCTGTTTTCCAAATCATCCAGTTTGGTTTGAAGGAGGGTATTCTGTTTGAGTAAAAAATCTATGTTGTTCTCCCCTTGTTTTATTCTGCAGTCCATGTCATTAAGTGCTTCTTCTTTGCCTGATATCTGTGTTTTTTGTTGTTGTAAATCCTCATGTAATAAGTCTATCTGCTTAGCAGTTTTTTTCTTTGTAACTGCCTATTTTAGAGCCTGTTTTAATTGTTAATTCCTGCATGTTAGATAATAATGTTTGAAGTTCTTTTTTGAGGATGGAGTCCTGGTTGTTAGTCTTTGAGAAACTCATTCTAAAGAACTGAGATGAGTAAGATGTTTCCAAGAGGGTTTCTGACAGGAAAATCTGTCAAATTTCATTTTTTTTGTTGGATATTAATGTAGAGAATGTTGTCCCAAGATAAAATTAGTAGAAAAAATTCTATTAGATGAATTTGGAGACAAATTTCCCTGGTTTGAGAAGTTGTCTTGGGGGAGCTGAAAAAAATCTGCAGCTATCAAGATGTCATCCTTGGCCACCCCACCACCACCACCACCACCATGCGTAATTTTTAATTTAATGTATTCATCTTTTAAAAAGATAAGTGAGCTGGTCATCATGGACCATTTTCATCCATGAATTGGGCCACACAGGCTTGAGTAAAAGCAAGATATATAGACACTTCAAAGTAGACAGTGATGCAGCATATTTTCATGAGGTAAAAAAAAAGGAATACCTGGAGAAAAACACTCAGATGAGATGATAACAGGCAAATTCAACACCGACAGTAACTAGGAAAAAAGGGTTTGATCCTAGAACATGAAACTGTGAGGAAGAAAACTTAAACGATGAGCCATTCTGCACAATACCCATGGTAGTCTACCATGTGGGCATAAAATGAACAGTTAATTGCTTTCTGCAATAAGCAGGTATAGATTATACAGATTGTAAACTTATAAAACTTGTTATCACTTTTTTGACTATATCAGCATTTGTGCAAAGCTGCTTATAATGCTGTATGTTCAACATTAGATCAGTATGATCATCAGCCAGCTTTCAAAGCTTTAGGTCACCTTTCATGCACCCAATCTGCCACTGGAATGAACATTGCCATATAAAAGGCAGTTTGTCCATCAAAAACATTCAGAAAATTTTTGTTACTGCAGTGCTTTATCTCGATCCTTTTAAAGCTGGGCAGATAATTCCCTTCTGGGGAAAATCTTCTATTTAATAATGCATTTTTATGGGACTGTCGTGTTTTTAAAACTTTTTTTTTTACTTAAGTAGTGCTTGTATGGGCATTCTATGTAAAAATCTATTTTTATTGACCTATTCTACATTTTGGTGTAGAGTAAGTGCTTGTAGGATTAGAATTGGTGCTTTTTGTTACCATCAGGGAAAATTGTACCTAAGAACCTAAAATTACTTGTCAGAAGGTTCACCAACACAATCAGGCTCTGCTACCCAGTTGTGCTGTCTCATTCCTGGCTTGAAGATGGAGCAGTTATCAGTCTCTATAGTTCTTACTTCCCCTGTCTGAAGGAAGAGGAAAGTAATTAGGGGGTCTTTGGGTGTCTGTTCGGCTCCATCACTGCTCAGCTGCTTTTGGGTTACTCTGCTGTTGTCGATACTGGTTCCACGGACCATCTATCTTTTACTATCAGTCTCTCTGTTTAATTTCTCCAGGTATTTTGAGTTTATAATACCATGATGGGAATCAGAATATGAACTGAGTTCATGAAATTAGTCTTGTTTTAATTTTTGATGTTAGCCAAGAGTGCTCTTCTCAGCACCCACCATATGCCCAGAATTGCCTCATTCTGCAGTTCATACAGGTTACATGTATTGGTAGCATATTTATTTTTTTATTAAAACTGTTGTTACTGCTATTATTGTAACTGTCAGAATATCTTTCTTCCACATTGTTCCTATTTCTTCTTGCAAATCCTGGTATTTTATGACTTTGTGTCTCTCTGTATTTAAGACACTGTAATCACTGATTGAAGGAAATTCAATGATCAGTGCTACTTTTGTCTTATTTTTTATGGACTACTATACCCGTTTTTCACTCATCTGTTTTTTAAACTGTTGGTAATGGGTGATCCCATGTAATATAAACTTCATCATTCTCTGTAATGCTTAGTGTTTTATTTTTCCTTTGCTTTTCACCTATGTTGTACTGTTTGCACAGTCCCCGTTGCAACAATCTTGCCACATTATTGTGCCTTTCAATGCACAGGCCATCTGCCTTGAGTGTGCACACCCAACAGCAAGATGTGTGACTGCTCCCAGCTGTTTTAAAGAACCTGCTTTTGTCTGTTTCTTCCACTTTTTCAGTGGACTTTATAAACCCATGTGTACATATTCTGCTGTACTAGCCAGCCATTTTTAACCTTTCATTTTTTAGTTTTAATTTACCTCTCCTAACCCATTTCTGCCTCAAACTTTGGTCAACGTGAGATTGTTCTAGGAGATTTCCATACTTGCTACAATATTTATGACTTTTCCAATCTTCTTTCCCTCTCAGCTGATCCTTTTCCTTGTAGTCTTTCTTGTTTTTTGGCACATTCAGCTGCTGTCTGTTTTTTGTCTACTTCTGATTTGATTTCCATTCATATGTGAGACCAAAATGCTTTTGCTAAACTAAGCAAAGATGTCACCATAGATTTCATCTCCTCTTGTTTTAAAACATTCCCTATGTTTATTTCTGATGAGGTCAGCAGATATGTATGTAGTCCATGACTGCAGATAGATCTGTACATGTAATCAGTTTCGAGGAGGACCATACCTCCTTCAGAACGAGGAATATGTAATATTGGTACAAACTGATTTTTACATATATCATTTTGATGAGCATGAAATATTTTTCTTGTTTCTGTGTCCAGTTGATCCAATATATTTTGGGGCCAGTCAGTCACCCAAAACAGTAAGTTAGAACAGGAAGAGCAAATTGGTTTATAGCTTGGACTTTATTCCTAGATGTCAAGGCCATTTTTAATATTCTGAAGTATTCCTTACTGAACTTTATTTCTTCATATTTAATTGCCAGTCCTTCATCTATTCCCAAATATTTATACACTCCCTCTTGATCAAGTTCCTTTATATCACATTCCTATCCCAGGTTGATATTTTTTGGTATTGCCCCTTTCCTGTTTTAAATGTTGTTTGCACATTTATCAAGACCAAATGTTATTCTAACATAATCTGGGAAAGTTTTAACTATTTGCAGTTGTGCTTTCAACTCTTTGTGTGATGAACTATGGAGTTTTACATCATCTATAAAAAGTAGATAAGAAGTCTTTAAAGGTTGGTGTCTGGGGAGCCATATTGTAATTATAACCTAATCTATAATGCATAATGGGTTAAGGGCAAGACAACAGAGCAGCTGTGACAAAGAATTACACTGGGAATAGTCATCTTTGAAATTTTATCATAGGATAATAATTTGCCTATTATCATGGCTCAACTGCAAAGTGGTTTGCCACTGTTTTATGGTCACTGAAATGTAATTGATCAATCTAGGGTGTATTCATAGGTTCTCACCAATAAGATCATAGGTGAATACTAAGCTAACTGCCCTGAAGGACCACTTTAGGCCTAAACAATATCCCAAGATCAGTATCAAATCCTGTACTTTGTGTCTATGAGATGAAGACCATAACCATTATGCCAAACCCATATCAGTTATAATATCTTATAGATTCATACTAGGGTATCAATCTGCATACTATTACAATTACTTGCTAATACCCAGAAGTCCGAATAGAGTAAAATCCTGTACTCTGTACTTGTGACCATTATCCCCACTCCCTCCTATCTTGTACATTAGCATTTGTTTAACCAAGAAAGTAGTATGCTGTCAAATGCTTTTTTGTAATCTACCCATGCCATTCTTAAATTCTTCCTCTTTTTACAAGCAGTATTATGACTTTAATTAGCAACAGATAATCCTTTGTTTCATATGACTTTCTTTTGTTACCCTTTTGTTCTGTTGCTATAATTAAAAGTTTTTTCTAAACTTTGTCTGGATCAGTTCCAGTATATGTTTTTTATATATTGTCAGAATGCAAGTTATTGGTCTATAGTGCTTAGGGTGGTTTGCAGGTTCACTTTTAAGGAGGACTATTGCTTTTCTTGCTATTAACCAGGTTGATGTCTGTTCAGAATATAAATATAAGTAATTCTTATGCAAGGCTAAATGTTTGTGTAAAAATGTTAATACTTTTAGTCAAAAGTTAGGCATTATGTTTGGGTTTGGAGTTTTCCATTTAGGAGTTTTTCTTAATTTTGTCTCATTTCCTCTGGCTGTTACTTCATCCCATTTCATATCCTCCGCATTACAGCTCCTTACTGTTTATTTTAATTCTTCTATCCATCCAGCATGTTTGTTATGTTCACTAGGGTCTTCATAAATACTTCCCCGAATGTGCCTATTTCCTTTTTTTGTGTGTGGTATTTCTTTTCCTTTTACTTTGTTTCCCAGTTATCTATAAAACTTTTTGGCTCATCAATGAATTGCTTATTTTGCACTTTTCCTTCATAGTTATCTGTATATCTCCTACGTTTTTCTGACTGTGGTAATATTTTTCGTTTATTATTGGCAATGGTATATAACAAATCCTGGTTTGCTTTGGTACTGTGCATTGCTTTTATCATGTATATCTAAGTATTTTTGATGATCTGTTCCATTTTCTATATTCTTATAACAGTGATACTTCTTATCTAAGTTGATTTATAGTTTTTCTTATTCACTGTTTCCATAGTGACATTTCACTTGTTCCTTTCCATTACTTTGTTACTATACGTTTTTGCAGTAGTAGTTTATCCAACATTAGTTTAGCTGCACAGTAATATACTCTGTATATTTCTGTTATATCATCTTAATTTCTCTTAATAGTCCTGATTACTGTGTTCATCTGTTTTACCAATCTTCTAACATTTAGTGTATTTACTCTCTGTAATTTGTTTCTTTAATCTATCATAATATGCATATCAATCACTATTAAGTCAAACAAGTCTTTCCTTAAATCATTTTCTTCTGGACTGCGAATATCTTCTTTGCTGTCTATTTCCTGTGAGTATTCAACAGAAAGTTACTATTGCTTTCGTGTTGGTACACGAATAAACAAGTCTTTGTAGGTTCTGTTTAAGCAGCTTTATTCTATACAAATACATTACTGTAAAGCTTATTTAACTATGACTAAGTAACTTCTATACAAATTAACTGCTGTGATCATACATCCTTACACACTGGCTGCTTCTTCAAAATGGCTCTAGGGATTGCATGTGTCTGAAATTTATACATGCAGGCACAGCCTTGCATGCTTCTTAAAGACATAGCATACACAGGCTACACTCTGATCTACATCCTCCCTCTTTGAGAATAGATAATGCAATTTGTCATGAGATATTTAGCATACAGAAGTCACAAATATCTAAATACATGCATTATATAATACTAAGTACACATGCATATGCAATCAAGTCCACGTTACTGTGTATTTCACACTACGCTTAAAAAATTGTCCATATCGTGTGACATAAAATTGGGAATCTGGTTTAGCAACTGGAACAGTCTCTGAAAAATGGTTGACCTGTGGAATATTCGAATTACTCTCTGGAACAGAATCAGACTTTTGAACACATATTGGTCTGGAAACAATGTCTGACTCAATCTTTGATTTAGAGTCTGCATCACAACAAAGACCTCTGAAGCTGAAACGCAAACAAACACCAATCACAACCAATGTGTCACATAGTTCACAACACCAGTGTGCCACCCAGCAACAGCCCCTAAGGCAAGACAATGTACCTAACACTTTAGTCATAGGTGACTCTATAGTCCGGCACACTGATGTCCCTCTCACCAGGTTGAATAAGGAGAAAATTACAGTCAGCTGCCTGTTGGGTGCCAGGATCCGCCACATAACGCATGCACTCAAGTCACTCCACAACAAGTACAAATATGACTCTTTCATTGTCCATGTTGGAGTGAATGACTTGAGACGTACCTCCCTGGACTACATGAAAAGAGACATGGAAGAGCTCTCGGATCATGTGGCCCAGGCAGGTATGACCCTAGCCCTGAGTAGCATCCTGCCTTCGCCCAGAATGATACCACAATATAAGGATAAAATGATTGACTTCAACAATTGGCTAAGCTTATGGTGTCATTCAAAGGGGATCCAGTATCTGTCTGCCTGGGATGACATGATTGACAGACCACGATGCTTTGCCAGAGATGGTCTGCACCTGTCGCCCCTGGGATTCAGGTTACTGGCTAAGGCTCTTGCCACCCCTATAGTGCCTTTTTTAGGCAAACTTCAAAGGACAAAACCACCACCGTAACAGGTACAAGCATGCAAAATCTGAAGGTAATGCTACTCAATGCTAGAAGTCTAAACCTCAAAATGCACTCTCTCGAGACACTCCTAAAAATGGAGAACATCGATATCTGTGCAGTAACTGAGACCTGGTTCAAGGCTCCAGAGAGCACCCCTGCAATACCAGGCTACAACTCTTACCACACTTTTCGGCCACCAAACCAGGACTGAAACACTAAAGGTGGAGGAGTGTCAATATTCACCAAGGATATTCACACCACCAGGCTAGTTGGCCAACACAATGTGTCTGAAATTCTCCAAGTGCACCTAACACTAGGTAAGACTGCAATCCAAATTGTAGCTTGCTACAGATCCCTCACCATACCCCAAGATTCTCACTACACCTTTCTAAATATACTGGAAAATATTAAGATAGAACCAAACACCCTAATACTGGGTAATTTTAACTACCCTGCCATTAACTGGGAAAACTACTCATGTCCCAACACCTTTGCGCAACGGTTCTTGGAATTCATAAATTCCAATGCCCTGGATCAACTAATCCATAGTCCCACCAGGGGCTCCAATATCCTAGACCTGGTCATTACCAACATGGGAAATCAATGCTCCATACCTATGGTCACCCCCTCGTTAGTCAGGTCTGACCATAAGCTAATCACCCTTAACATCCACATCCCACCCCACCCCCAGTAAAGAAACCACCATAAAAACTTCTCCAAAGCCAACTTCATGCTACTCAAGTCAGAAGTGACAAACTTCATAACACCCATGCAGACGGAACTGAAAGTTCAACTGCTGAATCCTACACTAAGGCACTGTACGAGCACATCCACTCATGCATGAATCGTGCCATCCCAAATAGAACCAAAATGCTCTCATCCAAAAAAGGAAGCCAATCTGGTGGTCCCCTGCCATAAACAAACTTTACAACAAAAGGAAGAAACTTTTGCAGAAAAGAGGAAAATCCCAGGATGCAAAAAACTCCCTTACTAGCCTCAGTAAGAAACTGAGATGCCTCATAAAATCCTCCAAAGCTAGTTACGAAAGTAAAATTGCCAAAGATTCCAAAGACAACCACAAAGCATTCTATAACTATGTCAAGAATCTAAATGGCAATGCTCAGATCTGCTCTGAGCTAAAACAGAATGGCATTAAATATACTGATCCAAAGGATATTGCCAATATCCTGGCAGATCAATTCAGTGCCAACTTCACCCCCCCCCCTCACCCCCTAAATGGCCCATCTCAATACCGGAAGATTGTCAAATTCCAGTAATAACGGCCACACAGGTACAAAACGCACTCTCTAAAGCCAAGAATACAGCATCCATGGGACCAGATGACATCCCGGGCTGTGTACTACATGAACTAAAATATGAAGTGGCACCTCACCTAAGTGTCATGTTTAATCATAGCCTCACCTCAGGTTTCGTGCCCACTGAGTGGCAGAGCTACAGTTATCCCAATCCACAAGGGGGGATCCACCTTGGATCCCGGAAACTACCGTCCCATCAGTCTGACAAGCCTTATCTGCAAGGCCATGGAGCGTATTATCATGGAACTTATAAACAAAGACATTGGCAACCTTCAAACACTGGACCCCACCCAGTTTGGGTTTGTGAAGGGCCGATCTTGTCTCCTGAACCTGATTGACTTCTTTGAATCAGTCTCCAGAGCCATGGACAAGGGTAAGGTGGTCCACACAGCCTATCTAGACCTTGCCAAGGCCTTTGACACCATCCCCACTCTGGAATCATAGATAAACTTACTAAGTTGGGCATTAATCCCTATGTCACCCAATGGGTTGCTAAATGGCTTACTGATAGAACCCACACTGTAAAAGTAGCCGACTCCAAATCCAGCTCCAGACAAGTGACAAGTGGAGTACCTCAGGGTTCAGTCCTGGGGCCGCTCTTGTTTGGCATCTACTTCTCTGAAGTACAGGTCAACACTAAGGGACTCTGGCTAACAAAGTTTGCAGATGACTGCAAACTGGGAGCCATTATTGAATCCCCAAATGATGTGGATACTCTACAAAAGGGCCTTACAGAAACAGATGCTTGGTGCCAGAGCCATGGGCTCAAGCTCAATGCCAAGAAATGTATTGTTATCCCTTTGGGAAAAAACATGTATCCATGAATTACCATATAGGTGGCAGTACACTAAACACAGAAAGTGTGATAAGAGACTTAGGGACACAGGTGGACAGTGGTCTCACCTTCGATAACCACATCGCCACAACAGTCAGGAAATCCTTCTATGTGGCACACCTCATCATGAAGGGCTTTTCATCCAGAAAAAGGAGGTCATTGTCCCACTGTACTCATCCCTCATTAGACCCATTATAGAATACAACGCCCCATTTGGTATGTACCTCTCAAGACATCTGCAACAACTGGAAAGGCCTCAGAAATACCTCACTAAAAGAATCACAGGCCTAAAGCAGATGCCCTACGCTGACCGCCTTAAAAAACTCCAGCTATACTCTGTCGCATATCGTCTACTCAGAGGCGATCTCTGCTTAACATACAAGGCCATGTCAAACCCAGAGCTGTTGGACATGCTACACTTAAAGAAATCCCAATCCCTCAGAGCTACACGCTCCAGGGATCTAAACCTTGTCATCACAATAAACAAAACATGCTGGAAGGATAGGTTCCTGACCCAGAGACTGCCCAGACTCTGGAATAGATTGCCCATACATGTCAAGCAGAGTGCCTCTTTGGACCTCTTCAAGAGGAACCTTGACGATTGGATGGGAGAAAGGAAATTCAACCCAGGGATCACGTCAGTCGCCCTGCTAGACAGGGGTCCAGGAAAGTAAATAATGTGGGAAGAAATAGCCAGGGAATTGTTATGGCTAGGCTTGTATAGGCCCTAGGGCTGATAGCCTAGTACCAACCTATGAACCTATGAACAGACACAATGTTGTGATTGCAATAGTGATGATTCTCGTACAGGAAGCAGATGTCTGCGATTCCTTCTGTACTCTACACCCTCAGAGCTTACCCAATAAGATCTCTGCTCAGCACAGATGCCTGTTATCTGTCCTATTTGATCAAAACCTTTCTTTGTCTGGATTCGTACCATTTTTCCTTCCCTCAATGAACGAAGTAATCTTCTCAGTCTGTTATAACTAGATTTCTGGATATTACGCTTCTTCAACAATTGAGCCTTAATGGTTTTATTGTTCTTAGAGTTAGGCTGCAACAAACTTGATGAAATAAGTAGCATAGTTCTAGTTTGTCTGGAAAGTAGTCTTTCAGCAGGTGACCCAAGAATATCGTCACAAGGTATGTTTCTGAGATTAAGTAAATTCAAGAATGCATTGCTTTGACTTTTCAAGTAATTGCTTTGCACTCTGTACTGCATATTCAGCTAGACCATTGGATTGAGGATAATCAGGACTACTAGTGACATGTACAAAGTCCTATTCTCTAGCAAATTTCTGAAACAACTGGCTAGTAAATTGAGTACCATTGTCAGAATAAAGTTTGTGAGGACTACCATGAACTGAAAAATTATGTTTTCGCTTAGTGATAACAGCTGTTGAGGTTAAGTTTGGTAGCAGATCAATCTCAAACCAGTTCGAGTAAGAGTCTACTAAAACCAAACAGCCAAACCAAAACCACTGTAGCCTCAACGGAAAAAAACATAGCTTTAGTGTTCAAAACTTTTATTAATGTGCTTTCATCACCAGACTTCTTCAGAAAAATTCAACACATCTGAATAAAAATAAAACCTCCATATCTATAAAACATTTACATAAATAATTACCCAATCAACAACCACTTACACATTTAAAATAACATTGTCACTGTAAAACCTCCGTATGATGTTCAAAAACATATTTATTTAGTCATTTTAAACTTTTTTCTTTTAAAAACACTTTATATTTATGGTTTCATTTAACCCTGGGACTTGATCAGCTAACAGCCTGATTTACCATTTGGTTTCTAAAACTTCTAACTTGTTTTTAAAATCCCCCTTCCCTTAAGTCTAATGGAAGGCTCTCAATGACTAAAAATATTTTTTATATTTATCACAACTTTTAGAGTGTTTATATAAAGCATTATTGTGTTTTGTTTTGATGCTATATAAATATTCTTTGATAAGTTTCTCTAAGCTATGAGTAGTCAAACCTGTATAATAACATAAACACCCTGAACACATGGCAATGTATACTAAACCAGTGCATTTACACATATATCTTTCTTTTAGGTATATAATAAAATTAACAGGTTCTATAAAATGTATTTTGTACCATAAATATACCTGCATATTTTACACATATCACACTTAAACATACATACTGCTTTATCTGTTTGAACTGTTGTTATTATAGTATATTTTCTCTTTAACATGGTTTTAAAACACTTCCCTCTTTTATATACAAATATAGGCTCTAGGTCAACAATACCCTCTAAATCTCTATAACCCTGTAATATTCTCCAATTCTTTTTATAATATCTTTAATAGCTGAAGAATCAGTGGTCATATCTAAAGTAAAAAAGGAAACTTTATTATTTGCTCCATTTTGTTTCCCACTTGCAACCCCCTCATCTCATAAGATAGGTTTAAATAGAGTCTCCTTTTCTCTTTAACCTCTAAGCCTATATTGTATAATAATTGATCATCATAACCTCTTTCTTTAAACATATGAGTAATAGTGACTATTTCCTTATAGAAGTCTAGGTTTTTAGTTGCCATCCTTGACTCATGAATAAATTGGCCCCCGGGATATTCTTTTTCATGAAATTAGGATGTCCACTTCTAAAATGTAAATAATTATTTGAAAATATATCTTTCCTATATACTTTGCTCTCCATCACCCTATTATTTATATCCCATTCAAAGGTAACATCTAAATAATGTATACTACATCCTACTCCACTAATATCAGATTTAAAAAAATCTGAAATTTGATTGAGTTCAAATACAAATTTATTGCATTCGTCCTTTGTTAAATCTATAATAAAAAAAATTAGTCATCTACAAATCGTTTATGCAAAACTATCTTGTTAAAATATGTACTTTTAACCAATATCTCTTCCTCCCACCAACCTAAAACCAGGTTGGCAAAAGATGGGGCCACGCTTGACCCCATAGCGACCCTTCAAATTTGTTTAAAATGCTTTTTGTCAAATAGAAAAATAATTATTTTCTAAGACTGTTTCTATCAGTGAACAACATAAAATATTTTATCTTGTGAAAAATGTGTATTATTTGCTAAAAACATTCTCAATGCTTCTGTCCCCCTTATCATGAGGTATACTAGTGAACAATTAATTTACATCAGCAGTTAAAAAGTTAATATTGTTGTGTCTATAATCATATCCAAATTTAAACTCTCTTAACTAATAGGCCCCAGGAGTCTCTTAAATATGACCCAAGTTTTTGTACGTTAAAAATTGTATCTAAAAACAAAGCTATGCCCTCATTAATATTATTGGGGGCAGACACAATTGGACAAAAAGGAGGATTTGTAGCATATTTATGCAATTTATGTATCCCAAAAAGCACCTCAACACTTAGTGTTTCAACATTAAAAAAGTCGTAGACTTCATAATTAACATATACATTCATTAACAATTCATACAAGAATGTTTTTATACTTTGATACCTTCTGTATATTCATCTAAATTGTTTAACATCATATACATGGCTTCCTTATATTTAGATTCCTTTATAATTAGAGAGTATAAAGTTGGATATGAATATTATCACAACAACCTAATGGAGTAGGATGTAGTATACATTGTTTAGATGTTACCTTAGAATGGGATGTAAACAATAGGGTGATGGAGAGCAAAGTATATAGGAAAGATATGTTTTTGAATAATTATTTACATTTTAGAAATGGACATCCTAATTTCATGAAAAAGAATATCCCCAGGGGACAATTTATTTGTGTGTCAAGGATGACAACTGAAAACCTAGATTTCTATAAGGAAATGGTTACTATTATTCATAGAAAGAGGTTATGATGATCAATTATTATACAATATAGGCTTAAATGTTAAAGATAAAAGAGAGACTCTATTTAAACCTATCTTAAAAGAAGAGGTGGTTGTAAGTGAGAAACAAACTGGAGAAATAATAAAGTTCCTTTTTTTACTTTAGATATGACCACTGATTCTTCAGCTATTAAAGATATTATAAAAAGAATTGGAGAATATTACAGGATAATAGAGATTTAAAGTGTATTGTTGATCTAGAGCCTAGATTTGTATATAAAAGAGGGAAGTATTTTAAAACCATGTTAGAGAGAAAAGATACTATAATAAGAACAGTTCAAACAGATAAAGCAACAGGTGTGTTTAAGTGTGGTACATGTAAAATATGCAGGTATATTTACGTTACAAAATACATTTTTATAGAACCTGTTAATTTTATTATATATCTAAAGAAAGACATATGTGTAAATGCACTGGTTTAGTATACATTGCCATGTGTTCAGGGTGTTTGTTATTATATAGGTATGGCTACTCGTAGCTTAGAGAAGCATATCAAGGAACATTTATATAGCATCAAAACAAAAGATAATACTTTAAACACTCTAGAAGTTGTGATAAATATAAAAACATATATTTTCAGTCAATGAGAGCTTCCATTAGATTTCAGGGGAAGTGATTTTAAAAATAAGTTAGAAGTTTTAGACGCCAATTGGCAAATCAGGTTGTTAACTGATCAAGTTCCAGGGCTAAATGAAAGCATAAATATAAAGTGTTTTTTTTTTAAAAAAAAGAAGTTTAAAAGTGACTAAATATGTTTTTGAACATGATAAGGAGGTTTTACAGTGACAATGTTATTTTAAATGTGTAAGTGGTTGTTAATTATTTAATTATGTAACTATTTTATAAATATGGAGGGTTTTTTTATTCAAATGTGTTGAATTTTTCTGAAGAAGTCTGGTTATGAAAGTGTATTAATAAAAGTTTTGATTGCTAAAGTTACTTTTTTTTTCGTTGATGCTACAGTGGTTTTGGTTTGTTTAATTGTTTTTATCACTTTGTGCAGTGTGTCTTCTCAAAACCAAATAGTGTTGATTATTTCATTCAAACATATCAGTTGCAACAGTAGACCAAGGTAGTTCAGGTATTGGATTTAGCTGAAGTAGTTCCTTTAGCAAATGTGCTCTGGTACTATTACATATCGAACAAGAAGAAAGAATACTATCAATGTCTTTTGATAATGAAGGCCAAAATACTAGTTCTCTTGCCCTTCTCTTAGTGGAGAATAAACCTGTGTGGCCACAATGTAAAATCTGAATATATTCATGCTGTAATGAAGCAGGAACAACAATTTTAGGACCTTTCAAAATAATACCATCTTCCTTCAACAATTCATCTCTGTAGGGAAAATATGACTGCACTTCAGGTGATACACTACACTGTTTTGATGGCCATCCAACATTGATGTGGTGATTGAGTTTTTGTGAAATTTGATCAGTCATAGTATGATCTCTCAACTCATCAAGTCTAGTGGTGGAAAAATTACGCACTGACATTACTTCAAAGTCAAAATTTTCAGCATCAAGTTGTTCCGTTGTACTTCTAGGCAATCTGGATAAAGTATCTGCCAGATAAAGCAATTTACCTTTTATGTAGACCACTTTGAAATTGTATTTTTTGCAATTTGAGCATCATTCTTTTTAATCTCGTCAGAACAGAATGCATCAGTTTCTTTAGAATAGTAACTAGAGGCTGATGATCAATTTCAATTTGAATAGCTCAACCGTAAATGTAATTGTGAAACTTGGAACATGCAAAAACTATTGCTAGAAGTTCTTTCTCAATTTGAGTATAATGCATTTCAGTTTGAGTAAGTGTCCTAGATGCATAAGCTACTGGTCTGCTCTCTTGGAGAATAACTGCACCAAGACCAAAATTAGAAGCATCACATGGTAGTTTATTCACATCATATTACCTTAATGTGGGTGGGGGTTGCAATTTTCTGCTTAAGGTCATTAAATGCCTTCTAATGATGTAACCATGACCATACAACATTTTTTCTTGTTAACTCTCAACAGTGCTGTCAACTAACTGAAATCTGGTATATACTTGCCAAAATAGTTGACCATATCCAGAAAATGCTGTAAACTCTGCACACTATCTGGTGCTGACATCTCTAAAATAGCTGTTTGTTTGGTTTGGTCAGGTTTTAAGCCTCCTGGAAGTCTGAATTTGCACTTCAGAGGATTGAGCTTCATATTTACTTCAAGTGCTCTGTCTAGAACTTTCTTGAGGTTTCTGTCATGGTCTGCTTCTCCATTGCCTCCAACTAGTAGATTGTCTACTATTATGGCACAAGGATAACGTGAAAAAATATGTTCCATTGCACGCTGAAAGACATCACTTGCAGAATTTATTCCAGATGGCATCCTTAGAAACTGCTATCTGCCAAATGGGGTACTAAAATAGTTAGAAATGAGGATCTGCGATCAAGTATCATTTCCCAAAATGAACTCTTTGCATCCAAAATGGAAAATACAGTGGCATTTGGTATTAGAGCTGTGACTTCCTCAACTGTGTGCATTGGATGATATGGCCGCTTTAATGCTTTGTTCAAATATCTAGGGTCAGTGCATATTCTGATTTCATCCGAGCCTTTCTTGTGAGCGGCTACCATGGATGACATCCATTCAGTCGGTTCTGCAACTGGACAAATCACACCTTGCTGCACCATCTTATCCAACTGAGCTCTGACTTTATCTTGCATAGCTATTGGAACTCTTCTTGCTGGTCTGACCACTGGAGTGATCTTGGAGTCTAATTTCATAGAATACACAACTGGAAGCTTGCCCAACTTATCGAAAACCTCAGCATACTCTGAAAAAATGGCTTCTGAAAAACATGTACTTGGAACTGCACTCACATGAGGAACTTCTTTGGCAAAAGAAAGCAGGTTAATTCACAAAATATCTCTGAGACCTAATAAAAATCGCACTGGTTGTTGGACTACATAGAATAATAAGTTGAAACAGTTCTCAGCCAAATAACATGGAAGCATTGCTGAACCTTCGGTTTGAATTTTCTCACCTCCATACGCAACAAGTCTAGCACTGCTGGTTAAATTGCGTTGTTCATTGGTTCTCACTTTTGCAAATGTATCTGCTGATATAACATTGCACTTTGATCCATTGTCTACTTTAAATACTGTGGGTTTCTCAATGATCCGAACTGTGCAAAACAGTTCACTACTTGTCAATAAGTTTACTGTGTCAACTCTTTCTCCCAGTACTGATGCACCATCCACGTGGAAAGCTGACTGTTTTGGCTCTACTTGATCAACTTGTTTTCTTGTATGACCTTTCTTTATATCTGTGTGAGGCTTACTTGATTTGCAAAACTTTTGAAAGTGGTTCTATTTCTTACACTTATGACACTGCTGACCATGCACTAAACATTTCTCTTTTTTAGACTCGTGGTTTGCACCACAATTTTAACAGTTAACAATAAAGCTAGACTTGGGTTTTGCTGACTCATGCTTCTATGGCACTGAGATGATGGTGGAGGTTGCACTTCTCCTGGAACTTTCTGGAAAACTTGGCGGAATTCCTATGGCCGTCCTTTGCTTAGGCCTGTTTCTGCTTGCCATGTGTTGCATACTGTCTACATTTGCTCTGGAGTTTACTGAAACTGTGCTTTTGTCACTTGTCACCAAGTTCATGTGCCTTTCTGTCACCTCACGGATCTGACAAATCTCTATTGCTTTGCTTAATGTCAAATCACTGTCACTAAGCAAAATCTTCCTCACTGCAGAACTATTAATACCACACGTCTATCCTTTATCAGCTCATCTTTCAAGTCACCAAGCCAACATATTTTGGCCTTTTTCCTCAAGTCATTTATATAAGTTGCAAATGTTTCCCCTGGCTTCTGATTTCTTGTGTAAAACAAATGCCTCTCTAATGTAATGTTCGTCTGTGGGTTGCAGATTTCTCTGAACTTACACTTTATAAACACTCTGGGTCTTCTCTGGACTCAGCTTGCACAACAATATGGTGGTCTGCACCCTTACCTTCATACACACTGGTGCATATACAAATGATCAGTCTTTTTCTATAGCCTCAGATCATGCTAGATTTAGCAAAATAAATGCCCTTGTGCATGCATCTCTATCTGCATAAGCTGCTTGTATAAAAATATTGTACTCCTATTCAGATATCCTCTATTTCTCTGCAATTTTCTGGTCAAACACAAGTGGTTGTGGTTTTCAAAATCCATCTGCCATAGTAACACATACCAGCAAAGGGTCTTGCAAATACATACAAATACACACAGACACACACACACACACACACATATATATATATATATATATATATATATATATATATATATATATATATATATATGCATAAGTAATTGGCATGAACACTCAATTTGGCTAATGCTCTTCTGCTTTATATCTGCACTTTCTTTGTATTTATTGGTATTGTGTGAATGAATAACCACGTAGTGCTTTCATTTAACTGGGCTTTGTGAAATAAACCTCTCGGGCTTCTTGATGCTTTGTTGCACTTTGAGAAATACTTTTTAAGATTTCTAAATAATTCACCGTGCTTTACAAAATAACTTTGTTTCTTGATGCTTTACTCTACTTTGTGAAATAACTTTTTAGCTTTCTTGATGCTTTACAAAACTCAGCAGAATAGCTTTTCAACTTATTTACTGCTTTACGGAGCTTAACGGAATACTTTCTTGGACTTTGCAATGCTCTTATGAAATTTTTGAAAAGTAAAGGCGGAAATGTTAAAACTCATTGTCTTTCGGAATCAGTAAAGGCTAAAATGCTAAAGTAATTGCTTAGAAATTCATTGATAAAGGCAGGCATGGAACAGTCATGCATCATCACTTATTAAAGTTGTTGCTTTAAGAAACATTCAAGAACTTTGCAATGCAACCGAGCAATTCACAAGCAATATAATATTCTTGTAATCTTTTGTAAGAAACACCTTTCTTTAATACAAGAAACTTGTTAAGCAATTGCACAATGTTAATAATTAGATATTGGTGCCCAAATTAAATGTATTTTGAGGTATGTGCACTTTGTAGATGACTAGATACAATACACTGAAATGTTCCCAAAATGGTGGCACCTTGCCAGGCAACTCTTTACGGTACAAGAAGCACTCTGTAATGGCGGCACTTTGCGAACAGCCAGACCCAGCACAAGAACTTTTCTTCAAACGACCATTCTTCAACTGAGTTACACAAGATAGTTGCAATTTACACACCGTGAACTCTTTGAAATACATGCACTGTAATAAGCACACACTGTAAGCATTTTTGCACACTCTGGGATACTTTGAATGACTTTATTTAATTTTTTGATAGCAAACAAAATCATAGTTATACCCAAATACAGCACTTTGCCCAACATAGCAGTTGTCGTGCTTTATTTTTTATCTACTGTGCCCCCTTTTCTTTTCTTACTGTTATTCTTTGTGTTTGTTTAAACCTTTTTCCTTTTTTTATGCCCAGTGTACTTTCTTTGTGCTCATTTTACTCTAAACGTGCCCAATTACACCTTAAACACACTTTCTGCCTTAAATATGCTAGTTTTATACTTTAAGATGCTTGTTTTGTCTTTAACATGCTCATTTTGTACTTTAAACACATTCATTTCATCAAACACTTTTATCTTAAACATTTTCTTTAGTTAACAAACTTTTTGAGCTTTCTACTTGCCTGATAATGTGGTTTATGCCCTTGTAATGCCTTTTCGTGCCTCTTTGCATTGAGTAAATAATTTGTGTTGCTTTTCATTACCTTTAATTCCTTCTGGTTATGTTTGCACTGTTTTCTCTTGGTTTTACCTTCTCTGTTGCCTTTACATCTCATGGCTCCAAATGTTTTGATCCTTTCAATTCTGGTTCTGATACCGTGTTGCTTTCATGTTGGTGCACGGATAAGCAAGTCTTCGTGGGTTCTGTCGTAGCAGCTTTATTCTATACAAATACATTACTGTAAAGCTTATTTGACTACGACTAAGTAACTTATATACAAACTGCTGTCATCATACATGCCTACACACTGGCTGCTTCTTCAAAATGGCATTATGGATTGCACGTGTCTGGAGTTTATATGTGCAGACACAGCCTGGCGTGCTTCTTAAAGACATAGCATACACACACTAAACTCTGATCTACAGTTACATAAGATCTTTCTGTGACATATCGTCTTCAGATATTCCTAGCTTCATCTACTGCTACTTCATATTGGAACCCATTGACCTATCACTCTGCAGCATTACCTGTGTCAAAGTTGCCACTGTTTCCTGCTGCTTTCCATGCTGTGCAACTTCAACTGAATTTTTGAACTGGTCTCCTACAGAAGGCTCCAGGACATCACCATATGGCAAATCTTCTTCTTCAGATGCCTCCTGGTTCACTTGCCAATAATAAATCTGGAGACTCATTATTCTATCATGTTATGACATTGCCTGTGTTGGATTCTCCATTCTAAATCCTTCACTTTATAGATAATCTATAACTCTAGTTGCTGTTTATCATCTGCCTCATTAATCCTCTTTTCTACATTTCCCCGTTTTCTTACTTTTTGTATCATGAACATTTGCATATCCAGGGACTTTTCTCAGTATTTCTCTTCGAATATCTTTATATATGCATTTTTTGTTTTGATTAGTTTGGTTATCTCCACTGCATATATATGGCACCATCTCAAATCTCTTTTTCTTTTCCACGTCCATGTTCCTTTTTATACCATTCAAACATCCCTGGGCTTTCTTCTTTATACTTTCTCACTTCCTCTGTTGGTTCTTTTTCCATGTAGTGTTTATATAATGTTTTGTTGCTCCATTCTATCAAACAGCATACATTTTTATTTCTATCTTTTGATAGTTGTTTTTTTTTTGTGCAAGTATTTTTCTTTTCTCTAATTCTCTCTTAATTATTTTATTATTTATTTTATTTTACATGTGTTGACCAGGATAGTCTTACTGGATTTATGTCCATTTTCAGTAGAGTCCTGGGGAGATAAGCTCCAAGATATTGCTAGACTACTAACATACAGGTATTAGTTGATATACAGTTAAATACTACAAATTTTAAACAGTTCAGGAATCTTCACAGTTTATACAAAAAACATGTTACAAGCATTAGATAAGATATTTTAGACTTTATGTACAAGACTTCATTAGTAACTAGAAAGTAATTATTAAACAAATACATACTTCAAGTTTCAACAGTTCAGCAGTGCTCACAGTTTAAACAATACTTTTTGCCTGCCTTAAGTAGGATGCTTTAGAATTATATGCAGAAGAATTTAACTAGGTATTTTAAATTATCTCTATTAGAATAAGATATGTTTTTGCTAAGGATAGGCCTTGATCTAAAAAGACACAGATAGAGCAGGAATTAGGTCTTAAGAGAGGGAATTTGGGATATAGTATAAGAATAGTCTGGATTTGTACAGGGACATAACCAATGGGTTTTAAGATAGAGTTTCAGATTGTGTTTAAAAAGTGTAAATGACAGTGATGTAAGTTCATGGGGGAGTTGGTTCCTATACTTTCCAACTGCATTTGAGAACAGAGCATCCGCTGCCATGTTATTAGATTTACATGTTGATACAAGTAGTTTATTAGATGAGCGTAAAGTTGAAAGGTTCTTATATTGGGTAATGAGTCTAGCAAGTATTGGGGCATTGGTAGGTTGGAAAAGGGTTTTGTGTGCAATGGTGAGTTGTTTAAAGTGAATCTGATTCAGAAGCTCTAACCAGCCTAATTATTTCAGATTATGGCAGTGATGGGTCCTAAAGGAGGAAGCAGTAGCAAATCTGGCAATGCTATCATAAGCGTTGGCTAGCTTGTTAAGGTTATTTTTTGACAAGTTAGTATATACGGAAGAAGCATAGAGAAGTGTGGAGATAAAGTGGGAATAGGCAATAGTGGTTCTGGCTAGAGGGGAGGCTATAGGCTCTTATAGAGGGAGTCTAGTTTCCTGTTGACAGTTTTTATGGTATTGTTGATATGGGTTTCAAAGTTCAGGTTGTTATCAATGGTTACCCCTAGAAGTTTAGTTGTTGGATCAGGAGATATGAGTGTACCATTACTGGATAAGACTGAAAAGTTCATTGGGAGTGATTTACGGGTAGGAGTGAAGAGGAGGAGTTTGTTTTTTGGGGGGTTCAAGAGGAGGCAGCGTTGTAGAAACCAATTTTCTGTTTTATTGAACATTGTCTGAGTTAGAGTCTGTAGTTGGGATTGAGATTTAGCTGAGCAGATTATTGTCAAATCATCTGCGTAATGTACACAGTTAGTTAAAGGAATAGCTAGGTTGAGGTCACTGATAAATATTGAGAAAAGGAGGGTCCCAATATAGAGCCCTGAGGAACACCTAGTGTAACTGGGAGATAGGATAAGAGGTTGTTGTCCCATAGCACTGCCTGCTGTCTATTATCAAGGTAGGACTGGAACCATTTTATAGTCTTTGTGTCCAGAGAGAAGGATTTTAGAATATTGAGAAGTAAGTGGTGGTTAACCATGTCGAATGCTTTTGAAAGGTTGATGAAAAGTGCTGAAGGGAGAAGATTGTTATTATGGTTTTTATCGATGCTGTCAGTGAAGGATAGGAGTGCAGTTGTTGTACTGTGGAAAGGCCTGAAGCCATGTTGAGATTTGGCCAGTAAATTGTTTTGGAGTAGGTGGTCTAGTAACTGTCTGTGGATGCACTTTTCCATTATTTTAGCTAATGGGGAAAGTAGAGCTATGGGACGATAGTTAGAATATTCTCTGGAGTGTCCACCCTTGTGTAGGGGAATAATGTAGGAGATTTTCCAGATGGTGGGAATAGTGCTTTCTTGTATGATTCTATTTATCAGCAATGATACAGGATAAACTATGACTTTGGCTGCCTTTTGCAGGTATTCAGCAGGTAGCTCCTCAGCTGAGGGGGTAGTAGGTTTTAATTTACTTAAGAGGTTGCAGATGAGGGAAGTTGGGACAGGTTGCAGGTTTAGAGTTGGGAGAGAGTTAGTAGTATTGGTTGGAAAGGCAGAGCTATCAGCTGTTAGTTGATTAGCAAGTGTTTGGATGGTCTCAGTGAAGAAGGTATTTATCTTTCTGAATATCCTCTATCTGGTAATTCTGGGCTTCTTGTATAATTGTAATAATACATCATTTTTTTACTTGTCCTCAATAGTCCTTTTTGTTGTATTTAATCCTTTTTTAGGCCTGTCAGGTTTTGTGGACTGCTTCATTCTACCACAGGAGTGCCATTCTGAGCCTGACTGAAACCATGCTGTAGGGATGTTTCTGTGTCCTAACGATTCTAAACAGCTTTTTCTCCAAGTCCTGGTACCAGTGTGTGCACCAGCATTGGGCACTTTATCTTTGGACCTGTGCACCCAGCTATCTTTTTTATTTTTTTAACCTGCCTTTCTCCATGATATTTAAAATACACTCTATATATCAGTGTCGTCTTGGTGAACGTTTGTGAAAAGACAGTGAGATTTTGTGAAAAAAGGGTCCATCACATGACAGTACTGACCAAAATCTCAGTATGAATTTAGTTCTAGTAATTAGTTCTCTCTGGTGTAGCTCTTTGGGAAGACATAAAGGTTCATAGGTAGGTACTAAGGTATCTGCCCGAAGGCATTTATAAGCCTAGCCAGAATGTGTTGGCTTTCGCTGCCCCCTTAGATTAGTTCCCTGTGCCTCTGTCCAGCAGAGCCACTGAAGTGATCCCCGGGGTAAACTTTCTGTTTCCCATCCACTCATCAAGGTTTCTCTTGAAGAGTGTTAGCGAGGAGCTCTGCCTAATGTAGATTGGAATCTTGTTCCAAAGCATGGGAAGTCTCTGGGACAGGAATCTATCCTCCAGATTGGCATGTCCTCTCTGGCTGTTGGTTTACCCTCACGGGCAAAGGAAAACCACTCTTTTTGGGATTGGGGGAAGAAGTGGGTGAAGGTTTACTGTTTAGCTGGGGTACAGTGCCTCATTCCTGGTCCAGTCCTCCTGAAATGGGTTGATTCTTCTACTGGGAATATCCCAAGAAGAAAAAGCAGAAACTTAAGAATATTTCTAGTTCTCTTTCCCTAAATATGGACAGGGAAGATTTGATGGGAAGTGCTCATAGATTCATAGGTTCATATGAGATTACTAGGCTAAAGGCTTAAGAGCCCTTACAAGTCTAACCAATATAGCCTGAGTTTACTCAATATATGGCCCTTAGGTGCAAGAAGATGGCATGGATTCGTGCCTATGCCTTGAGTATCTTACAGATTGCCCCTGTCCATAAGGGACATAGTCACTCCCCCAGGTGTGAATTTGCAATTCTCCATCCATTGATCTAAATTGCATTTGAAAAGGGCCAGGGAAGGGCTCTGCTTAATGCTAATAGGAAGCCTGTTCCAATGAAGGGGCAATTTCTGAGACATATATCTGTCTCTACAGCATGTTTTTTTTGAGTTTCTAAGTTTAGATAGCTCGATGGGGTGACCCTCATGCTGTTTGACTTTACAGATGTATAGCAGCTCCATCAGGGCTGAAATTGTGAGTGGCTTGTAGGTCAGGCATAGGTCACCCCTTAATAAACAGTAGGGGACTGAATAAAGAAATAGGGCTTTTAGTCTATCTGCATAGGACATATTGTTTACATCCTATATTTTCTTTGTGAAGAACCTCTGAGGTCATTCCAGCTACTGTAAGTGCCTAGTCAAGTACATGCCAAATAGCGCATTGCACTCGATTATTGGTCTAATGAGAGCTAAGTACAGCAGGACTATAATTTCCAGCGATCTGGATGCCATACCTTTACTTATAAGTTGTGCCACGTAGAAGGACTTCCTCACTACTGTGGGCACATGGTGGTCAAAGTTCAGGCTACTATCTGTGTACCAAGATTTCTCAACTCTGAGTTTACTGTTAGGGGTATGCTATTGATGTTATCATTTGCAGGGGTATTTTACTTCCCAAAGGGTATGACAGTGCATTTTTTCACATTTAGTTTTAGGCCATTTTTCTGGCACCAATCATTTGTCTGATCTAGACCCTCCTGAAGGATATCTACATTATTTGAGGATTCAGTGATTGCCTCAGTTTGCAGTGGTCAACAAACTTTGTCATCCAGAGACTTTCTACATTAGCCTTGATTTCAGAGAAATATATTCTGAACAGGAGTGGTTCCAGCACTGAGCCCTGTGGCACACCGCTAGTAACGACCTCTTGCTAGATCTGGATTCACCCACTTTAACCACATATGTCCTGTCCATGAACAAATTCACTATCCATCTGGTGATGCAAGGATTTATGCCCAGTTTTGTGAGTTTATTTATAATACCTAAGTGGGGAATTGTGTCAAATGCCTTAACAAGGTTGAAGTAGGTATTGTTTCACTCTCATCCTTTCTTAAAGGAATCCACCAGATTCAGTAGACATGACCTGCCGTTGACAAAGCCGAATTGGGTCAGGTCCAGTGTTTGGAGGTTTCCTTTATCATTATTTATCAGGTCCATGGTTATTCTTTCCATGGCTTTGCATATAAGAGTAGTCAAACTTATGGGATTGTAATTTCCCAGGTCAGTAGGTCATCCCCCTTTATGTAAAGGGATGACTGTTGCTGTCCTCCACTCTATCAGGACAAAGCCAGTCCAGAGGCTGTGGTTAGAGAGATCATAATGACCCTAATAAGTCCTGATTTAATCTGTTTAAGAGGCAACCTGTTATATTGTCAGGCCCCATTAAAGCTATATTTTTAACTTTAGAGAGTGCAGTGGCCACCTTTTCTTTGGTGATAATTGGCAATGGAGTAGTGGAGGGTATTTGGGAGAAAACTGGGGGTGATTTGCTGTATCTTCTGACTGAGTATAGATGATGCCATCTATAACTAATTCCACACATTGTTGGGTGTTGCTCTTAAGATTGTGAACATAACTGGAAAATGCCTTATGGTTATCGTTAGCTTTGGAGGCTATTTTTACCTCAAAGTCTGCTTTCAAAGACTTGACTAATTTACTGATTAGCATTTTTAGACTAGTGAGGGACTTTTTGTTCTGTTGTGCACATTCCCTCTTACTTCTTGACAGGATTTTCTTTCTTTTATTGGGCAACTTATTAATACCAATCTTTGTGAATTTTGTATTGGCTCATTGGGAACATCAATTTGTGTTTAGTAGTAGATTTAAAAATTCTTGGGCATTATAAAAGAGATTTTGAATAATACATTTATTTTATGTATAGATACCCTCCTTAAATTAGAAGAATTCATTGAATACATCAACAATACAGTTATTTTTTTTTTTAATTTGCACATTATTTATTTTTTTATTATTTATTTATTATTATAATTTTAGGAAGAAAAGAATTGTGTATTTGGATATAGAATTGAAAAAGGATTTTGACAATCAGGAATATATTTCTAGTATTCATAGGAAACCCACTGTTACTATTTCCTTTTTACATTTAAATAGCTGGCACCTTAAGTACCAAAAGAAGGCAGTTGTCAAGGGACAACTGGTCCGTTTAGCTAGAATCATTTCTGATGAAGATGTGTTTCACCAAGGGTGTGACATTTTAGAAGATATGTTTTATAAAAGGGGTTATCCAGCCAATTTTTGTGGTGGAGATTAGAGAGGAAGTAATTACTAAAAGAAAAAACAGGGTTTATTTACCTACTTTAAATCCAAATAATGCAAATATAAATTTTCTAGGTCCAAAACCTAAATACTAGGGTAATAACAAAATGTTTATTACTACATTTAAATTGATAGCAAGGCCTTTGTGAATTTTCTTTATAAGAACTGTCCTTTTTACAACTGATAAGAACCTGCTGGACAAAATGGGTGATAAACCTGCTGTAATTTTTAGAAAAGACAGATCATTTAAGAATTATTTGTAACAGAATAAGGACAGGTTGGAAAGGAATGAGAAAAAAGTTAAAGGTATGTTTTGATGTGGATGCTGCTCCCAATGTTTGAATATTATTTTAAGTGATAGTTTTCAGAGCAGGGAATAAACATTTAGAATTGATGTTCATTTCTCATGTAACTCCAAATAAGTTGTATATTTAGCCAACTGTTATTTATGCCCCTCATTTTATGTCAGAAAAGCCTCCAGGAAATTGAAAGATCGAATTTACAAACACTTACTTGATATTGGGAAGGGTAAAGGTACAAATGCATTCATGTGATATTGTCTTTTTCATTCTTCCTCATTGATGGGTCTCAGATCTGGCTCAACTGCTTTTTTTCAAGACTTTGCGTCCTAATCTCGAGCCACTCCCTCTTTCCATAATGCACTACAACCTCCTGAATTCTCCAATTCTCATTTGCAGCTGTCGTGGTCAGAAGGAGGATTTCAAGTCTGGAGCTGATAGGTTTGTTTACATAAAATTATCTATTTTAAGCTTTCTCGGTTATCTTTAACCATTATTTCCTCCCTCAGAGGCTGCTAGTGGCTGGGATCATTAATTTCCCATTTCTCTGCTGTTATCTAACTTTTTAACTTTTTTTTTTGCATGGTACTTAACTTTCACTTTGAAAGGGGAATGGATTTCTTTCTTCCGTTCTCCTTTTTCTCGTATTAATAATTTTTTTTTTGGTCTATGGTCCTTGGTCCTGTTGTTCTCTGGGTAATCATTGTATACCTTTCTGGTGATTTTTTTGATCTAGGAAGTCAAGAGATGTGTCTCCATCCTATACATATATATATATATATATATATATATATATACACGCACATATACATATATATACATCCGATGTTGTCAGCCTTCATCTTTGACCTCTGGGTACTCTGTTCTGATCCCCTGAACCGGCTCAGCCATAACACAGCTCACATCAGCCAAAAACCCTCAAGTTAAGACTCTACCCATAATATCCCTCTTCATAATACCTCAGATCTCGTTTTCTGCTCTTGTCGCAAGACACATCAGCCATTTTGTCTTCCAACTAAGTAAACATTTCTTTGGTTATTAATAGCTAATCCTCTTTTCCTTGATATATATATATATATATTTATATATATATATATATATATATATATATATATATATATATATATATATATATATATATATATATATGGGATCTGTACGGATCACTGAACGGCAACATAACCGAAACAGATTCGGCCAGGCATACTTGCGTAAAAGTGCTTTTCACCGAAAGGCACTTTCGCATAAGTATGCTTGTTGCGGAGATCGCACTACAGTGGGGATAAGGGAAAATTCTTTTTTCCCCACTGTAGTGCAACCTCGGAGTGAGAATATTTAAGTAGGGGGGTGTGGGATGCAGGGGAGCTTGCCCCCCTGCAAAAATGTAAAAGTAATGTTTTTTTTTAAATGCACTTTAACAAAAGTGCTTTTTCGGTGAAAGCGTTTTCGTTAAAGTGTGTTTGGCAATTGTGGATTCAGACTATTGAACTTTCGTTCAGTAGTCCTAGATGCATATATATATATATATATATATATATATATATATATATATATATATGGTTTACTATGGGAATGGCGGATCAACATCAGTCGAACATGTACAATGTCAACCTTAAATGTCGAATCCAAAATTCTGAATAGTAACCCACAATGAAACTGAATACATCAAACTCCATGGTTCGATGTATTCGACAAAGCAGGAGGTGACGTCACTCACCTCCTGCTATGCACAGTAACGTACCATTTAACTCTACATTCAACGGTACATTAATTCTACTATTTTGCAGGGGGGCTATGCCAATATACCAACTCCGAGATTGCAATACAGTGAGGAACTGCTAATTACCTGTTTGTCTTTGAAGCGTGACGTCTTGGTACGTCACTTGCTGAAAGGTCGAGTGCACCATGCAACTCGACTAAACGTTGTCGACCACTCTTGGTTCAGTTTCCATCCATTGGAAACTGTGATTTTTGACAATCATCCATTCAACTAACTGCCATTCAGGTAAGTGATAGTAAATATATATATATAGGTATATATGTCTATACTTGTATTTTCTTTGTCTCTACTCATCTTTTTGGTTGAGTGTTGTTTTCTCTTTCATACCTTATGCTGTTCTTCCCCTACCATCATTGGTGGTACCCCTCTCTCTATCCTTCCTTCTCTACCTCTTTGGGTTGCTCTCTATTAACATAGTTGATATTTTCATTCTCTTTTACCAATCTCTTGGTAACCCTGTCTACCATTGTCGGTAGTTTTTCTTGCTGTATTCTTGGTCTGTGTGTGTGTGTGTGTGTGTGTGTGTGTGTGTGTGTGTGTGTGTGTGTGTGTGTGTGTGTGTCTGTGTGTGTGTGTTCCACCTGCTGACTGTTGTTTTACTTTTGTGTTTGTCAACATGGCTGAAAAATCAAAAGGCACTATGGGTTTTAAACAGTGCCAGGACCATGGGTGAAAGATGCCCAACTCCGATGGGAACTCTTCCTCTATATATTGTTTGGACCCAACTCATCTGGGCCAGGAATGTACTGTCTGCCAGGCCTTCAGTAACCAGACCTTGGTAGAGTGAAGGAATAAGTTAATTTTAAAAGGGCTAATCAAGTCTTCCTTCGAGGCTGATAAATCACCTTCTAAAAAGGACTCTGGTACCAAGATAAGCCACTCAGTGCTGACTTATCCTTTGGCACCGTGGCTAAAAAGCACAAACCTTTCATTCTAACCACTTTTATGGAACTGATGGCTAAGGTTTCAAGACTCTCAGAGCAGACCATCCCTTCAGCACTGTGCACTTTGGCACCACAGACCTTGGTGCCTGTCTCATCAGCACCGCCTTCTTCAGTTTCCCAGTTGGTGCCAACCTCTCCTACTGCACCACAGCAGACATTGCAGACATTGCAAACCCCATCAGTGCCGGAATCAGAGTAAATATATACACCCAAGGCAAGATATTCATCTTCTATTAACCCGTTTGTGGGGCAGCTTCCCAGTCTTTTCCTAGAAAGGCCAGAACCCCCTTTTGGGTTATCTTTTCATTCCTCCAGGAGTCTCGCTGAAGTAAACAGTGTGGTTGGTGGATCAGCTTCTAGTGGCCAAGGATCTTTCTGTCTCCTCCCAGACCCCTGTCCCCTCTGGAGTTGGGACATTTTCTCCCAGGACATCACCAAATCTTCCTCCTCTAACCTTCTCAGAGGGCTTAGAGCTTCCTACTCTGATCCCTTTGGTTCTAGCTGCTCTGGTGCAAGCATCCTTTTTTGCCTTTGATTCCAGGATCTGCTGTTACTTCTTTGGTTCCTATGGAACCAGCAGACTCCAGGGCTGTGGCTCCACCATTGGTCCGAGGGTTTTGGATTGCTCCTGCCTTTTAATTTGAAATCATCCTTAACTGTTGGAACCCTGGCAGCTGTGGGCTCTTCCTCGGCTCCTGTTGCAGAGGTAAGTCTTTCGGAGTGTAGTGTGACCTCAGTTCTGAGGTTGTCTTTCTCAGTACCAGGCTCCCATCCCAACTTCAGGGGTCCTGCCTTCCAGGCATGGAGAGAGCATTGACCTGTGCAGGTTCTCAGCTGGCCCCTTTTGTGTTGGAGTTTTATTCCCAGACTCCTTCTTGCTTAGAGCTGCCACCGACCTCCACGTCTGGACAGCAGGCACCTAGGCTGCAAGATCCCCCTGTGAAGGGCCCCTCTTATTCCAAGTCCTCCTCATAGGTTCCCACTAAGGAGCCTCCCAGGAAGAAAAAGTGTAAGAGGAAACACTTCGATTTCTCTGAGGAATCGATCATAGACGACACAGACTTTGATGATGGGTAGGGTTCCCCCGGTCACCCCTGGAAGACATCTCCTTCAAAGAGATCCTGGAGATCCTCAAATAGAGGGTTTACTGGAAGCCCATAGATCCTAACTCTGCGGAGTCAGTGCACTTGCATGCCTTTGGTGCTTGCCCATCTACTTCTGAGATAACCCTTCCCAATGGTGATCTCTTTAAATTGATTGCACAACAGGCTTGGAAGGCTCCTGATTCCAGAGAACCAATTCCCTATAGACCAGATAAAATACTGTCTGCTCCTGAGGACCACCATCACTGGGAAAAAGGGTTAGCAGTAGATGCCATTGCCACCAAAAAGGAAATAGCTGAGGAGAATTCCTCAGTTCATCCCCCTAACTGAGAGTTCAGGGCGATGACCAGATTCAGAAAGTGGGTATATGCTTCATCAACCTTGGCAATAAGGTCTTTGAATTTTTTGGCACATTTCAGTAGGCTCCAGAGGGACTTGATCAAGGAGCTATCAGATACCCTAGCAGGAGCTGTGTCTGTGGAGGTCCCAGACAAAGTGGTCTCCAAGCTAGCCACCCTGAAATCTATTTCCAACTCATCCATGAGGCTCATTGTGCATGCAGCCGAAGGGGTGACCAGATCATCTGGCTCAGGCATTACCATAAGATGACATGCCTGGATGCACCTTTGTGAGTTTGTGGAGCCATTCAAGTCTTTCTTAATCAATGCTCCTTTTGTCGGATCTTCTTTATTTAGCCCCAAAGTCAAAGAAGCCAGATGTGAGAAGGATGGAAAGACCCTATCTGCAGTGGGCATACATTTTTTCACTCCCCAGTGGTCCTAATCTAGGAATCAGAAGAGGGAAAGATGTGGTTCAGAAAATCCCAAAGGTCTTTTCAGGACACACGTGGAGGAGGTTCCCCTAGGGGCAGAGGGGGGAGCCGCTAATGGAAGACGCTGACCCTGAGGCAGAGATGGCCTGCCGAATCATGGGTTCAGAGATTCCTTCTCTGGTCAACTCTACCAGTGCTTCTGAAATGGGGAGCGAATGCTTACCTCTGGAAGCAGTCGGGGGAAGATTTTCACTGCACTCAACTGCTTGGCGACAAATAACTTCAGATACTTGGGTAGAGATGATTATTGCCAGAGGTTACTATATCCCCTTTACCCTTTTTCTGAGATCAAAATGAAGACTCCACAATGTTCCACCCAGTCAGAGGGACCAAGCAGCCATAGATATTCAAAAGCTACTAGAGAAAAGAGTTATCCAAGAAGTCTCACCAGACCAGATAGGATCTGGATTTTACTCAAGGTTCTTTTTAGTGCCAAAAAAGACAGGGGACTTGAGACCAGTTTTAGATCTCAGCCTTCTGACCAGGTTCAATCAACATGCAAAATTCTGGATGGTCGCAGTTCAATCTGTACATCTCTTTCTACAGGAAAATGATTGGATGTGCTCCATAAACTTTCAAGACGTGTATTACCACATAAAAATGGAAAAATGCTCCAGAAGGCTCCTCTGCCTCAGCTAGGAACCAGTCACTTTCAGTTCTGAGTGCTGCCCTTTGTTCTCACCACTTCCCCAGGGTGTTTACCAAATGTCTGGCAGCAGTCACAGCTCATTTGAGACTGCACGGATTCCAGCTCTTTCCTTATCTAAATGACTGGCTCATCACCGCACCCACCAGGTATATACTGCTTCAGTTAACAGACTTCATTCTGCACCTGTTCGCTCATCTTTGCATCACAGTGACTCAATCAAAATCTCAGCTAAGTCCCACTCAAGATCTAGAGTTCATAGGAGCTTGTCTGAATACCAAATCTTGCATAGCTTCCATTCCTCTTCACAGGCTACAGAAGATAAAATCCCAAGTACAAGCCATTCTCTCAAAAGAAAAAGCTCCTGCACTTCTAGTCCTCCAAGCTTTAGGATCCATGGTGGCGAGCATTACCTTGGGTCCTCTAGTGAGATTCCACATGCAGCTACTACAATGGCTTCTAGCATCCCAATGGTCCATTCTAACCCATCCAATGACATACCCAATTCATATCACCAGTCACTGCAAGAAGGACTTATCCTGGTGGTTGGAATTCGAGGAAATTCTGGTGGAAAGAGTCCAAGGAAATTCTATTGAGCCTTTGTTCCCCCTCATCCCAATGCCATAGTGACTACAGACACCTCCCAGATGGGGCGAGAGGGCATTATTTGGGAAGAACAGTCCAAGGCACTTGATCTCCGATAGAGGCCAACCTGCATATCAATGTCCTAGAATTAAGGGCAGTGCTCTTAGCATTGCAGGCCTTTCAGTCTGTCCTCCCTGTTGGAACAATTGCAATTCAATCAGACAGCATGTTGATTGTCTGGTACATCACCAAGCAGAGTGGAGCCAAATCTTATCCCCTGTGTCGGGAAACACTCAGTGTGGGGCAATGGGTGATTTCCTCCAACTGCTTTCTAATAGCAATGCACATCCAGGGGAGCTCAGACGTGATAGTTGACAAACTGAGCAGATGCATTCTCCTGCCTCACAAGTGGTCTCTCAATCTCAGAGTGATGAAGGAGATTTTTCATCACTGCGGCCATCCTTGCTGTGACCTCTTTGCATCACCCATGAACAACAAATGCAGCAGTTACTTTGCCCTAATCCCCACTCAGGGAGAGTCGCCAAGAGTGCTCTTCTTCTTGATTGGCCATCGAGTCTACTCAATGCTTTTTCTCCCTTCCCTCTCATTCTCCTCTTTTTGAAGAAAGCAAGCGGGTTGAGAAGCAAAGTGATCCTCAGTGCACCATTTTGGCATCGACAAGTTTGGTTCCCCTTTCTATGGCCTCACCTTATTCACCATCCATTAATTCTGGACCCAGTTCCAGACCTGTTGTCTCACCAACAGGGACTGGTGCACCACAGCCTTCAAAACCTCAAGCTTACAGCTTGGTTCCTCCAATTCCGCTGGTCGCCAGCCAGAATAATTTACATTCCCCAGTTCAAAGATTTCTACTGGCTTCCCATAGACCATATACCAGGAAACTCTACCTTAGCAAGTGGAAGAGATTTTCTATTTGGGCATGCAATAATGATCTTAACCCTTTCTCTGCACCAGTGGAGAAGGGTTTGGAATTTTTAGCCATACTTTTTGATCAAGGAGCTTCTGCTTCCACAGTTCAGGTCCAGTTAGCTGCCATTTCTAATTTCCATAATGGCTTTGAAGACAATTCACTAATTCCCATAGATTATGTAAAGTGTTCCTAAAAGGAGTTTTGTGATTAAAGCCTCCATTTAAAGACCCTCTAGTCCCTTGGGATCTGACCTTGGTTTTCCAGTCCTTGGTGCTCCCCCTTTCAACCAGCAGTGACATGTCATTTAAAATTTTTGTCTTGGAAAACTGTTTTTCTGATAGCCATTGCCTCTGCCAGATGAATTTCTGAGATTCAAGCCTTGTGCTCAAAACCCCCTTATTTGGTTTTTCATAAGGATAGAGTTTCACTCATAACCAACCAGTCCTTTCTTCATAAGGTGGGCACAGAATTCAGTATTAATCAAACTATTAACTTGCCTATTTTCTTTCCAAATTTTTCCAACAAAGGTGAATATTGCTTACACTTGCTGGATGTTCACAGACAATTATGTTTGTCCGTCAGCAGAACTAAAGAATCTTGAAAATCAGATCAATTGTTTGTATCTTTTTCTGGTCCAACTCTAGGAAAATCTGTTTCAAAAGTTACTTTGTCAAAATGGCTAAGAGTCTGTATTACTTATATATATAACAACACTAATCTCAAGTTACCAGCACCTGTGAAAGCGCATTCCACCTGATCAATAGCCATGTCAGCTGTGTTCCATTCCAAGGCTTCCATGGATGAGATATGTGCAGTAGCAACATGAGCTACTCCACATACCTTTATCACTCATTACAAATTGGATCTGTTCTCCAGGTGAACAGCTTCCTTTGGTTCTATGGCTCTTAGGAGTATCCTTCCATAAGGCCACCCAGGACCTAAAGTAGCTGGGGACTCCATCCCAAAGGTCAAGGACAGATGAAGATTGACAACATTAGATAAAGAAGTTATGTACTTACTATAACATTCCATCTGTTTTGTTGATCTTCATCTATCTTTGACACCCCACCCTCCTTCCCCCTGCTGTTGACTTTCTGGAGGATCGGATGCTTGTCCTGGTTACTAAATCAGGTTTGACCTTGGACATGGCTTCTTCTTTTGGTTGTAAATTCCTCTGTCTTTCTATGTGGCTGCAAACTCAATCTGAGGTATTATGGAGAGGGGTATTGTGTATAGAGTCTTAGCTGGAGAATTTTTGGCTGGCACAAGCTGTATAATGGCAAGCCTGTTCTGAGGATCGAAACTGAGTACCCAAAGGTCAAGGATAGATGAAGATCGACAACGCAGATGGAACGTTATGGTAAGTACATAACTTATTTTTAGTTCCCGCCTTTCTGGCTTGTACTCTTGGCTTGTTTCTTCTTTCTTGCTGAAGCTGAATATATATAATAATCATAGCTCAACTGTCCTGCTATTCGCAGAGTGTTCTTATGTTTGACTCATTTTCTTTAGTTCATTTCTCATAAATTTGTGTTTTTCTATCAAATCATTGAAGGTTGAAGTCAGACAATAAAGACAGACTTTTGAGTTTCAGGCTTCATACTCCTCAGAAAATTCATGCTAATGCAATACCTGTTATTCTATTAACTTTCAAAAGTTGTAAAATGCTCCAAGAGTTATGGTAATAATTAAGGTGTTAACCTCACTGTTACAAGGCATTGGGCTTGATTCTCACTGTGAGGAAAATTAGTTAGAATTAAAATAATTTCTATTAAGAAACTAATGACAGGCTGTGTTTACTACTACTGGGCTTGCTTACATTGTTTGTAGCTGCCTCAAAGAAGGGACTCAGACAGCTCAACTATACTACTGCTTTGATCGGGGCTCACTCCCCTGCAAAAAAAAAAAAAAGTTGAACAACTCAAGAGGATCTCGGATCCAATTCCTTGGATCCGTAGCTCCTAGGGCTACCTTCTGATCCTAAGTTTCCCTTGGGTCTGACAGGTGCAATCCTATGATATTCTTTCTCTGGACTGCTCTTTGTCATCGGATCCTAGGCCTTTGGATCCCATTGACTGGAACACAATGCAGTTTCGAGGTATTGGGCAGTGCTGCAGCTGCCAGGTATCCACAGAAAACTAGACACTTCTAGGATCTGACACTTTTGAATCTGGATCTACTGGATGAGCTGGTCTTCCACAGATTTAGGAAGTCCTTTGGATCTGACTGTTGACTGTGTTATTGCCACGAGCCCCACACCTTCACTGTCTGTATCCTCTTAGTGTCCGGACAGCATCATTATTTCTTTAAGGTTTTTTCCTCACAAATGTGTGGTTCTCTGACAATGGCACTCTGACATTTAGCTTTATCACCAAAGATGGCACTCTGATGCCTAGCCTGAAAAAAAAACTTTTGGATCCTACCCCCCCTTCCAATCCAATCTGTTTGGATCGTTCTCTTCTTGGATCCTAAGTCTAGGATCCGACAATATCAGGTTGCGTGGAGAGAGTGGAGCTGTTCTTGGATCTGGTGCCTTGGGATCTGATACTAGTAAGTGAAGTTCATCTTCTTTGGGTCCTAACCTTTCTTTGGATCATATGGTCCTGCTGTTTCTGGTGTTCAGTTTCATATCGAGCATGCATTTTGCACAAATGCATGCTAACACTAATCTTGTTATTCTAGCTACTCTCACAGCTTATAAGAGCAAGATTTAGAACCTGTCCATGAGGGATGAGTACAGTGGGACAATGACCTCCTTTTTTCTGGATGAAAAGCCCTTAGTGATGAGGTGTGCCACATAGAAGGATTTCCTGACTGTTGTGGCGATGTGGTTATCGAAGGTGAGACCACTGTCCACCTGTGTCCCTAAGTCTCTTATCACACTTTCGGTGTTTAGTGTACTGCCACCTATATGGTAATTCACTGATACATGTTTTTTTCCCAAAGGGGATAACTATACATTTCTTGGCATTGAGCTTGAGCCAATGGCTCTGGCACCAAGCATCTGTTTCTGTAAGGCCCTTTTGTAGAGTATCCACATCATTTGGGGATTCTATAATGGCTCCCAGTTTGCAGTCATCTGCGAACTTTGTTATCCAGAGTCCCTTAGTGTCGGCCTGTACTTCAGAGAAGTAGATGCCAAACAAGAGCGGTCCCAGGACTGAACCCTGAGGTACTCCACTTGTCACTTGTCTGGAGCTGGATTTGGAGTCAGCTACTTTTACAGTTCTACAGCTAAGGTTTGTCTTTTTGTACATCCCCATATCCCTGGGCAACATCAAATATCCTTAATTTAAAATTGATTGCTTCCAGAGTTCAGGTTTTTCATTATAGACATGCAATTGAGTACCACAATCTTTTATTCCTTACCAGCCTATATCTTCCCTTTAATACACACTCCAACTCGCATACGTAGCATTCATTGTTGGACACTTTCAGGAGATGTTTCCTTGCGGTAACCATTCGCTGTCCTTCTTTACCTGCTACAGTTTTCCTTGGACACTCCACTATCATGGTAGAAACACATATTGAGTGTGAAGATGGTCCAGTCACATGCCCCCCCCCATCGGAGACAAAAATCTCTTGTTATGGTCCAGACACAGGTACGATTCTTCTAATGTTGCCACACCTCAGGAAATCCTCCTGTATGCCATCTGCACCTTCTTCCATTATCCTGAAGTCTTTTTCCACATACAGACAGCACGTTCAGGACCTCTAATGTCTCTTTGCCTATCCTGGCACTGTAAACTTTGCTTCTTACCCCCCCTTTCTAGTCTTATCTGAAACATCTGCCATGATTTCTGGCATTAAGTCTATTTTACTAGGTGGAGAAAAAGTATCTCTTTTACCATACCCTCTAACCGACTGCATGATTTTCTCTATTTACTGTGATAGTGCCATGGTCTACACTTTGCTTCTCTTGGTCGTGAAGTTATTCGTTTCTCATAACATTTCCTCTAAGATGTTCTATAGAATCAAATGGAAAACATTACCCACATGGGCCTCCATTCAGAACAATGGCCTTTTATCAATGGCCACTTCTACCATCCTTCTCTTCTTGCCAATCTTCAAAGGAAAAAGTTGACTTTTTCTTTACTACTACTACTAACTTCAGTTTGCAAATATAGTCTACCTTTTGGGAGAGGAATCTTGCTGCTTAGACACCCATCCTCCCATCTAGGATTCGTAATTTTCTTCATACCGTGTCCTCATTCTTCAGGATTGGTCACAAAAACATTTATCTGGCAAGCTATTATCATCATCATTCATTATGCTTATCTCTTGTTACTTCTACTAGATTTTCATATATAACTTTGTTTATACTTCATGGAAACAGCCAATACAGAAAGCGTGACTAGTTGTTTAACTCCTCTTTTCTAACCACTTACATTGAGTAATCTCCAAAATTACTCTGCCCAAATAGATTAGATTACAGTCTGTATTTTCACTTATTTATTCCCAAAATGATGTAAATTTGCCTCATCATCTCAGGTCCATTCTACCAGATTTATGACCATGCATGTATGTTTATTCCAGACATTCTCTCGATGTCATCTGTACTGTAGTCACTTGGTCTAGGACTCTTACCTTTGTGACTCATTACAAGTTGTGCATTGTCTCTTGAAACACAGCTTCTTCAATTTCAACAATGTTTTGGTATATCCTTCCTGAGGACCTCCAAAGTGTTACATTGCTGGGGATTTTGACTCATCAGTGAGGAAGAATAAAAAGGACAAGATCAGATAGAAAAGTTATGTACTTACCATAACATTAGATCTGTGTTATCCATTTTAATTCTTCCTCACCTTCCCTCCCAGCCATCCCCCAAACTTGTCATTCTTAGAAGAATGAAAGTTAATATAGGAACCTTCATGTTGCCGGCTCGAACATTAGTATTTCTTCATCTGTCTTATCTTTTACAAATATTAGTTTGCAGAAGGCAGCAAACTCTATCTGGGGAGTTAGGGAGGTTGTAGGACATTATGGGAAGTGGGAGGACCTCAAGATTAGGATCTAAAGTCTTGAAAAAAGCAAAACAACGGCAGGAATATCACCAAGGCTAACACTGTTTACCAGATACTTGTAGAGATGAAACTGGAAGCATTGTCCACAAAAGATGTACCAAATATCCGTTTAAAAGTTTTTAATGAATGCTGGTTTAAAATAAAAAGAATTAAAAGTCCCTTGTTATAGGAACGATAAGCACTTTCGATTAAATCTTCTTCAGATCGTAATAGGAAGTGGGACGCCCATTTGCTTAAATAAAAAATGTTAGTAATTATCCAGCCAATGCAGATCAGCACACAATACTTTGAACCAATCAGTTCCCATATAATCTCCTCCTGTTTTAAATAACCAGAACCAGTGGTGGTCTTTTGTTGTTAACACACCTCCAGATTCAATTGTGAACGTGTTTCTTAGCTGAAATGCAAATTATCTAAGAGTTTTAAGCAGTAGAAGTTCGCAAATCTCAATTTTAACCAATCAAAGTTGGCCTCAGATAAAGTAATGTTTGTACATATCAGCCAATGTGATGTTTTTTCACTTTCCGTTCATCAGATCCGCATTCAAGTTCAAATGCATCTTTACAAAAATAAACATAAGAATTCTGGTAGTATACATCCCTTAGTATTCCCTGTATGAGAAGAGCCTTAATTTGATATTGTGTAAATATCATTCCAAACTCAATCATAACTTCATGGACCGTGCAATGTAAGCAAAATATCAAGTCATGTCAGGATCTATAAAAACAAAGAATAATGCTCACTACACTCTGTTAGCCTGATAATAAACAAGACTTATAAAATACAACAAAAAACCAGACGGACAGAAAGTTTAAAGACCGAATTAGGGAACACTTATATAAAATCAAAGTCAGATGTTCTTCAAATGCTCTGTCTAGGCATGTAATTAATACATCTACCCAACATAGCTTTTTGTTTCAAGTAATTCTAAACAATGTTCTATCTCGTAGAAGAGGAGATATTTTTAACACCACGGAACAGATAGAGGCCAAATGGATCATCAGGCTTAGGGCTGATTTGTACCCAGGCCTCAATGACAGAGTCTCCATCAAACCTATACTTAAAGCTAGGAAACTTCATTGAAGCTTTTCACCCCTTTGCCACCCTTTATTAACTTCTGGCTGGTTTTAATTTTATATTTATAACATTTTCATACCTCACATTTTTCCATTTCTGTCTCCATTGTTGTCTCTGTATTTTACTCTGCAGGCTTATTAGGGGCCAACTGTTATGAAAGATGCTGATATACCTTGTATTCCTCTTTCATCCAGCACACATATTTCACCTGATTTTGCACATTTAGTCTCATATATTTTTATGTTTATAATATCAGCTGTTATCAACATCTTTGCGTGTGCACATATCTGTTTTGAATGATTTATGCTGTTACAGATATTATGATAGTTAGAAGCACACGCTGTACAAATTTTAGATGCAGTCTTTTGAATGATCATTTTTGTACAGTTATAATTATGCTAAATAGCTCATGTGTAGATATTAATATCTTTATTAATTTAATCCCTATTTTAAACATGTATTTATACATACAAGTATTTCAAATGGGATTATATCGCTTATTATTAAATACTAAACATGTGTGCTATTTTTGTTACTAGTATGCATATAAGTGCAGTATTTATAGGAAGATAGTATGTAATTGTGAAACACCTTATTTGCTGCATACTGTCTATGAGATGGTTACATAGATATTTAAATTATTTTAAAACATTTTGAATGTTACATGCAGCAGCAGTTAAAGTAGGGTGAAATGTTATTTTAGAACATTTTTATTGTACACTGTTTACAAAATGTCTGCATATATATTTTAAATATTTTAAATAATTTAAAACATTTTATAAGATTTTACATTTAGTAGGATGTGGCATCAGAGTTGTCTGTAGCGTTTTACTACAAAAGTGATGTCAGTTTAAATATTTTATGTATAACAGGATGTGACATCAGAGTTGACTTCAGTATGTCCAAACAGGATGTGACATCAGTAGTTGACTAGCATTTTGCTATAAAATGGATGCTAGTATGTTTGTTTGTTAGTGGCCTGATGAAGATTCGTTGAAAGCGCTAGCCCTGTGTTCTAATTATTTTAATAAACGTGGTTTCTACTTAACGCTTGGATTTATTTTTACATGCTGGCTGCGTGTTTTTTCTACAAGCTATTGCCCAGTGGATGAGTAGGTTCGAATGAACACTCTATGGTGATTTTGACTCTTTTTTTATTGGATTAAGAGTTCGCAAAGTAAAGCGGTTTGTAGGTTACAGCTTCGTTTCTTTTTGTGGAACATTTGGTTACCTTTTGTGACTGACTTGAATTGAACACAGCAAGTATACTTCCCACTATTTAAGCCTGGTTTTTTGTTGTATTTTATATGTCAGGATCTATGTTTCATTATTAAAGGACTGGCAAAACCAAGTCTCCTGCGTTATATGAGAAATTTATCAACTATGGTCGATTTCAAATTATGTTTAAGTACTTCTACCAGAAAAATAGTGTTCTTTTCCATGTTTCAAGTAGTTTTAAATAAAAGCCGTAACCAACTCCAGCTGTTGTCGGCTCACACTTAAAAGCATTGGACATGTGAATTTCACGCAGCAAACTCCCCTTGGCACTCTCCAAATGGATAACATTTTTTTATATTATTGATGTGTTAGAATAAATATCCTTGAAAATTAATGCTCATAACTTAATAACTTATGCAAATGAGCTAAGTACTTGTACAAATCAGTATCTTGAATCTAATATTGCAAGCTTATTCCAAACCAATAGTAATGCTATTCATGCTTGCTTCTTATAGGATTTTCTTGTTATATTAGTAGCCAATCACAGGTTATCCTGCCTTGCGTGCAAGATTTCTCGGCTGGTAGCTGATAATCACTGAAGTGAGATCAGTCTCTTACAGTATCTTGTACATAGAACTAAATAATAAAAATGCAAAAAAGAAGGCCGTAAGAATACGGAAAAACTACATAACAGTATTCTTATATCCTTTCTCAATATCGCTAAATTCTCCGCACTCCCTGTGATGTTATAAGTCTGTGATATCGGTCCAGACTATCATTCACATATATTTTTTCAATTTAACTCCAATTTATTTAGCAGCAGAAATTACAGACACCCCAGTTCACTTGATGTATGTATACATGGGATATGATCCCAGTGAAGTAGGTCAGATGAAACTGATGCCAACTTTTATTGTCACTTAAACTGAAGAACAATGTTGTTAGCTTGCCTTCTAAATATGATTGTAAGGATCCTACGGTTAAAGCATGGCACTTTCAACCTATAATAGGTTTCCTTGTTAAAAGATAATCTCTCTGTTTCATCCTTCTCAGTATCTATATCCCTCTTTGAGAAGTATGACATCTTCCATATCTTACCGGCAGTAGTTAATAAAGTTAATCTTCATCTAAGTGAAATGTTAAATGAAAAGCATTACGTAGATATCCTTTATCTATCTACATCACAGAAGCCCTCTGTTCGGGTGATTATTTTGTAATTGGTCTTCTCATCTTCAAGACAGGTTTCAAGGGTATGACACTATTTAGGCCTGGTGGTTTATCGGCTCTTAAGTTAATGATCCATTTTGTCTCCCTTAATTCTGTAAGATTTTCTATATCACCTTTCCTTGGGCTGATATGTATGGTTTCAATAACTTTAATCATAAATGAATGATTTCTATTCATTTCAGTATGTAGGGCCAATGCATTATGAATATCTTTGTTGGCAATATCTCTTTGATGTCTCTGAATTCGTTTTTTAAACGTCTGGTTGGTTTTTCCTACATAGAAAGAAGAGCAGTTCTTGCATGTAGCCAGATAAATTACATTTGCAGTTGTACAAGTTGCTTTTATGTTGAAGATGTAACTTCTCTTAGTTCTTGGATGTTCAAAATAATTGCTGTTATCTATCAAAGGGCAAATATTGCAATGCCCACACCTAAAAGTGCCTTTACTGCCTACTATCTGATTTTTATTGTTTCCATGATTATAACTCAAGCAGCCTTTTTAAATTCTTCTTGTTCTTGAAACCAAAAGATGGTCTATCTCCCACTATATGTTTTAACTTTGGGTCTTGTGTTAAAATCGGTCAAAACTGTTTTATTACTTTTTGAACCTGATGATTATCAGTGCTGTAAGTCAAAGAAATCCTAGTTATTTCATTTTTGCGTGTAGGCCTGTTGCATCCTCTATTAACAATAGGCTTTAAATCATGTTCCTTGTAGCCTCTTTCTTTCAAATTCTTTTGTAAGAATTTAACCTCTTTGTCCAGTGTAATTTCTTGGTTACAACATTTATCAATCCTTCTAACCTCATTATGCATAATATTTCTTGTAATATGTCTGGGATGCATACTACTCTTTAATAAATAATGGTTCCTCCATGTGTTTTTCCTGTGTAATTCTGTATCCAAAGTACCTGTCTCATTAAGAATAACATTTACTTCTAGAAAACTTACAGCTTCCCTAGAACAACTAGCTGTAAATGTTAGAAACGATGTAGTGGAATCAAGATAGCTCTTAAATTGTAGGAATTGTTCCGCTTCTCCTTTCCATAGGATAAACAAATCGTCCACAAAGTGTCCATAATACAGAATACAGTCATACCATGGATTGCTAGAATGGAGAACATGTTGCAGTTCCCACTCTACTAGAACTAAATTGGAATAACTGTTGGCACAGGGGGTGCCCATAGCAACCCCCCATTTCTGTAAATAAACTTTATCACCATATACAAAGTAGTTATTTTCCAATATTGATTCAAGTAGGGTACAAATTATGTGGGTCTCTGCTGTGGTCTTCCTTAATGACAGTATTCTTCTTATTGAATCTATCCCAATGTCATTTGGGATAGTAGTGAAGAGATTATTTACATCAAGCGTAGTTAACAAAAGATCATGATGGTTTATAATTCTCTTCATAGTTATACTTATCTTGTATAGAAAATCATCAGTGTCCCTCAAGACTGTATCATAAGAGGTTAAAAGCTCTCTTAATTCCTTTTCCACATACAGAGACATATTTTCTGTAATCCATCCCTGGCCTGATACTATTGGACGTAATGGTGGATTCAAGACATCTTTGTGTATCTTAGGAAGTCCATTTATAGTTGGAATAGTGGGCTTAGATATATCTAAGAAGTTAAACAATTCTGAATCAATTTGTCTCTGTAGTACCATATCCTTCAAATGGGAGCTTACTGTATTAATAGCTTGATTTACAATAATAGGTGTTACTTCTACGTATGTCTTAGAGTCTTTCAGCATACTTTCCATTTTGTTGGTATACCATAAGGTGTCCATAATGACAATGACTCCACCTTTGTCTGCTGGTTTCAAAACAATTTTAGTATTCTGTTGTAAATTGTAAATGGCTTGTTTTTCATCAAAGGTGATGTTTCTGTAATGTTTTGTATGATTATTCATTCTTAATTTCTCAACTTCATTGCTACAGAGCCTTGTAAATAATTCCACTGCTGGATGACTTACAGGTACAAAGGTACTAGGCTTCTTTAAAATTTTCCTCTGTTCTGGTTTATTTCCATATATGCTTCTCAGTGTAACATTACGTCCAAAGCATTTCAAATCTATGACAAATTCATTTAAGTCTGATCTGAATGCAGGAATAAAAGTCAGGACACTATTTTTGAGGAGTTTCCTTGCTGGTTCTTTATATAAGGTCTTTGTGTTTTTTGGTTTTTCAGACTTCACGTGAAAAGAATTTAGTATTACACGTGAAAAGAATTCAGCGTTACCTCAAATCATTATGGACTCAGCATCAACATACCTTATCTGTTCAGATTCCAGTTTGTGAAAGGGGATTGCTTTGGTGGATGAAACAGATATCTATCATTTCAGGTCTCCCCTTCTCCTTTCAGCCTCCATCCCAGTTTGTCACAATGGTTATATTCTGAAACATCAAATACTCATATGAATGGATGTTTTCAACAGAATTTTTTGCCACCAGTGTTTTGTATGGGATCATAGTGTAGCAGGGTAAGGAAATTTGCCTTTACCCTGCTGCTGTGTGATCTAGGAGTTGGTATATGTAATTAGCAGAGAGTGCTGAGGCACAGCCTCCTGACTGGGGGTGGGGCAGCTTGCCCACCTGCAAAAAATTATTTTTAATTTTTGTTTTGATTATTTTAGATTCAATCTAAAATGATTGTTCTTTAGATGGACAGTATTTTGAATGTTCGATGTTTGATATACTTGTCACAACAGATGATTCAGACTTTGCTTGGGAAGCAATTTAAAAAGGGGTGAAAATGCAGGGTCTGTGTAACTCCAAGGACAGAAAAAAGCATATAAATGTCAAAGAGATGTTGGCAGTAATAAATGCTTTAAAGGCCTTAAATCATCTCTGGTCAACACAATCTCTTTTAGGTACCACAGACAATACTACAGTGATGGTGTACATAAACAAATAGGGATACCAGGTCTTACCATCTTTACAGACTTGCAATAATTGCCTGGGAGGTAGTAACTCATGTCAGCCTGACGCTTTAGACTTCATACATTCTGTCAGATCAAAACATTGCTGCACACGAGCTGAGCCTGACCAGAATAGATTCTCACAAATGGAAACTACACCCAGGGGTCTTCCAGGAATTAATTCAGTTGTGGGGAACACCATAAGTAGATCTGTTTGACTCCTTTCAAAACAAATTCTGCTCCAGGATTCCTTGCAAAAAGGCCTGAAAGACAGGTGCTGCTTCATTACCATGGATGTGAATGCTCCTGTATACCTTTCCACCCTTTCCACTGTTGAACAAGGTTCTCCTAAAGATTCTCAGGGACACTCTATAGATTGTGTAGCAATCTATTTTGGCCAAGGCAGCAGTGGTTCTTCCTTCATCTGATTTTGGCCAAAATCAAATTAATACAAGCTTCCCCTCAGACTGGATTCACTTATACAAGATAGGGGTTGTTTGATGCATCAAATTCTGAAAACACTACAACTGGCTGCCTGGATGATAGTTTTGATATCTTTTAGGTCATCTTTTTTTCTAAGGACATGCAGCAGGTATTAAAAGAGGTGAACAAAATTGCTACTAGAAAATTGTGTATGTATAAATGGAAATATTTTGTAGTTGGTGCGTTTCTAAGAACCATGACCCTTTCAAAGGCCATTTGCCTCTGGTTCTAAATTATCTGTATAAGTTATTATCCTCTGGCCTCTCTTAATATTCTGTGAGGATTCATCTTTTGGCTATTTCTGCTTGTCTGCCTTTAAATCCTTGCCCTCAAATCAATTAGTTTTTAAAAGGGGATTTACATATGTGCCTACCTAGAAAAGGGGTGGCTTTTCCTTGGAGTCTTAACTTTGTACTTGAAAAGTTGACACTTCTTTCATTTGAACCAGCTCAGGTTTACTCAGTGTTCTTATCACAGAATACTGTACTACCCATTGCTTTCAGATCTGCAAAAATCTGAGTTACAAGCTCTTATGGTGAGCCAACCATACCTCATTTTCCATAATGACAGGATTTATTTGAGACTTAATCCCTCTTTTATGCCTAATTTGGTTTCAGAGTTTACTTCAAATCAGGCTGTTAAATCACTGCATATTTTTTCCAGACCCCCCAAAATTGAGAAACAATATTACATACCCTAATGTTCACAGGCAGCTCAAATATTATTTGAACAGAACTAAATAGCTCATGAAAGCAGATCAACTATTTGTCTCCTATGAAAGTAAGAAAAAAGAACAACCAGTGTCAAACTAGGCAGTTTCTGGATGGTTGTCTCATACTATTTCTTTCTGCTATGTTAACCATAACAAGACATTTTTAGACAGGGTTAGGCTCATTCTACCAGGAATTTGGCTTCATCTGTTTCTTTTTGGAAATGTTTGGACTCCAGAAGTATTCTAGAAGCAGCAACTTGATGTTCTTCATATTGATCACTGCTGCAGTGGGTTATATACTGCATAGGATATAAACAGGCAGCCAGCTTCCAAAGCTTCAAAACACCTTGCAAGTGTCCAGATTGTTAGCTTGAGCTGTGCTGACTAAAAAGACAGATTTGAGCACCAAGCCCTTCAGAGCTTTCCTGCCATTGAGAAGAGTGCTCCTTTCTGGGCTTTTGAGGATTGACAGTCAGCTAACACTCTTCCACTGCAGGGTAGTTAGGTTCCCTATAGTAAAACAACTTCCATATTACATTTAAATGTGTTTAAACTAGGAAAAGTATTTTTCTTTACTGCCTTGTAGCTTTTATGTACCTTTAAATGGGAGCACACTTGTTAATTTTGTGGTAAAAAATGTGTTAAAAGTTGCTTAAAACTACTTTCCTATGGACAAACTATGTTTATTTTACTTCTTGGGGATGAGAAAAGTATTTAAAATGCTTTTTTACTGTGCTTTTTCGTTGGAAAAGGTTACTTTTGTGCTACTTTACTGGTTTTAATGACTATGGCTGCTAAGCTTCCCCAAGAAACAAACACAATTTTTAATTTGAATATGGAACAAACTATCAGTTACTCAATCTGACCTTATTCCAGCCACAAAAAAAGATTGTTAAGCAGCCTTTGCATCCATAGCAAGCTGGTAATTTGCTTCAGCTGCAGGTGGATGATTCTGCTATTGCCCAGACCACTGCCCTTTTTCTTTGGATCCCTCTGGTGCTGTCCATACAGCCACCATAGGTTGGAAGTTGTCCATGCTCACTACCACTGTTGGGGTTCTCCTCAGTGGGCAAGAGAGAACCACTTTTGTCATCATAGAAGATAGGGAAGGGAATGTGCCCCTACGTGGCCATAATGTTGTGCTCATCCTTGGGAAGCTGTTGCTGATAATTCTGAGTCTGTTTGCCCTAACCTTCCTGTCAGAAAAAGAGAGAAAGCTAAACATTTAACATCTCATGTGTCAGTTTCTATTGACAGGAGTGATTTATTAGGCTTGGTTCAGGGTTTTGTGCAAGCTATTGACCCTTCTTGTAATGTGGTTTCTAGTAAAAGAAAAATAGATACCTCTATGGAGATGGGCTGATTTCTCATGAACCTAAATCAACTAGTGCAAGATTTTCTGGAAAGAAACTACAAAGAGAATTCAGTGGCCAACATAATGGGACCATAAAACTCTTCAAACAAAATAATGATCCAGCTGTGCTGAAAAGCATCACAGACTGCCTAGCCAATTATCAGTGATGGAAATGACAAACTTAAGTATGAGCTTAACTTTTTCCAAAGATTCTCTTGTAATAAAAAGAAAAATGGACAGAAACTGGAACATCATAGGGGGAAAACAGTCAGTCAGTCAGTCAGGTTCTGGGTCTTTAATTATCTTTCATTTATCTAAAAGGAAGGAAAAATTAGGAAATGTGCAGAAAAAGAAATTACTGCACTCACAGATGTAGAGGTAGGTACCTTTCCTAACAACTCCCCAGGCTGCAGATGCTGTGCTTTTATAAGTCAAAGAATTGCTTTACATGTCCAAACTCAAAAAAGAAATCTGTCTGCACTGACAGATATGACTGCAATAATAAGTAGCTTTGTGATATTCCAAGCAAGCTGCACAAATTGCAGAGATTTCTCCATTAGTAAAACAACTAACCCTCTCAAGAAAAGTGTAACAAAACACTTCTCAGATATTAATCTTAAGGACTTCAACAGCTCTCTGGCTAGACTTCTTGAGGTCTGCAGGAACAATGAGAACTCTGATGTTCATCATTCTCACTGCTGCAGTAGCTTATGGGTTATGTCCTGCCATGGATACAATAACTGGCTAGCTTCCAAAAGATTTTATACCCTCCCACAGTGTCAGTCTGACTGCTTATTGGCTAAGCTGTTTCTGGAAGGAGTTATATAAACAGACAGAATAACTAAAACTCTTCAGTATGTTCTTGCTGCTTCATGCAAATGCATCTCTGAGGCTTTTCTTTATCAACGATCAGCCTAAAGCTTTCATTCGTACAGATAAGACCCTTTTGAGGATCCCTTGCGCACTATAATGTTTTACTAAAACTATATTTTGTATTTTTATTTTTTTCAGTCAGAATTGTAGTATACTATAAGAAAACTGGCTGTTCAGGAACATTCTAGTGATCTAGAATGTAAATGGGTCTTATTTACATTGAGTTGCATTCTATTTTAAATATGTGTAGACCAAATATTGTTTTGGGTATGGAAACTATGTGCTATAGTTGAAATGCTTGTGTACAATTTGTGACAGGTGATTTAATTTTGGTTTTCTAGCAGTTCACACTGGGGAAGAAGATTGTGTTTTGATAGAACTAGTTTGTGTACTGTTTGTGTAACTTGGGATTGAGATTTTGACATTTTGAAAAGGATTGTGTACTGCTTGTGTAAACTAAATGACAATTTATCATGTTCATCATTCACACTGGTTCAGTGTCATGTGGATTCTGTGCTTGCACAAACCCATACTGGCAACTTTCCAGAAATCAGAATTCTCTCCTCTGACTCCATGTAAAAGGGGATTGGCCAAACCTCTCCCATCAGGGAAAGCCTAACCCCTGTCACAAGAAGTCAGTTGTTTAGTCTTTTAGTGCCATCTGTAGGAATCATACAGTTGAATGTCTTCAAGCATCCTGCATTGGTGGATTACAGCTTCCAAACTCAGAAAAGACCTTTTCAGAATTCCCCTTCCTTTTTGTTATTTTATACTTTTGACTTCTTTCTGTTTTATTTAAATATATATATATATATATATATATATATATATATATATACATACATATACACATATATATATATATATATATATATATATATATATATATATATATATATAAAATATAATGTTACCGCAAATTACTTTATTTGCGTTTTCTGTGGGGAATGTTTCATTTTTGACAAATGAATCTCTAAGTAAATGTTTATTTATGCTGTTTTAAAAGGTTTTTATTTGATTTAAGGGCATACATTTGATTTTTGATATTATTTGGGCAATTGAATTTTACTTGGTAGTGCGACTTGGTGAGCTGCTGTCTACTACACTGCGCAAGTTGTAGAACAAGGTTTAGCTCATTTTAAACTGTTTCTGCTATAATTTATGTAATTTAGCTCAATTTTCTGAGTGCAGACATACTTTACATTTTCTATTATTTATGCCCTTAATCAGCCCTTAATAACATTAGCGTATTATTCTGGCTGGTGTTTTTTTTTTTTCACTGACTTGATGGATCTTGATAATGCTGCACCTCCCCCCAATCAAATTGAAATGCACCTAAAAAGAAACACTCAACAATAAAAAATGACTTACCCTACGGTTTGTGAATCTGTTGTTGCTTTAAGTTGGCCTGCAGATCACTTACCTGTTTTCCTCATCAACCTCTGCTGTGAGCCAGCAACCCTCTATGGTATTGGGTTAGACATATCCTCCGGATTTGTTCCAGTACCCAGTTCCAGTATGGGAGAACCAAACCCTTTAGGTGCAGGAGAGGTTTTGGGTAATAGACCCCTTGTCAGATATAATGCTCTGTCCCGAGACATGCTGTCCACTACTGTAGTTTACTGTAGTAAGAAAAAAAGTCACTTCACCACACTGCAGACAATCAGGTTATTACTATGTGTAGGGTTGATGTGATTTCCTCAGATGAGTGTTTTACTGTCAGCTAATCTTGGAGACTATGGTCCTATTCAGAATGACTATGGGGCTACCTTCTCTAGCTATCAATCTATGGCTGTAGATTATGATGGGGACTGTGATGCAGACAATACTGAACATTATAAATCTGTCCAATCTGATTCTACAGAAGATGAACAGGTTCAAAAACCCATGCAGGAGTTCACCTTTCTACAGATGCTAGTTAGGTTTAGAGATGTATTTGACTGGAAGCAATCTGGAGCTGCACCAATGAGTGTCAGAGGTTATGATCTTATTGAGGATGGGAATCCAAATGTTTTGGCTGTTTCTCTTCCGTTACCGTCCATAGAATATATATATAAAACTACATGTTAAACCCCTTTGGCAAGTGAACCAGCTCCTAAAAAGGCTATGAAGAAATACAAGGTGGGAGTTTATTTTGCAGGTGTGCTTACAGTTTATATGATTTTCCTGCATCTTTGCCTGCTGAAAAGAAATGGTATATGAATGAAATTGTTCATAGTTTGACCCAGGCTTTCAAACATGCTTTGAGAATTATCTTGGAAGGTATGAACACAATTTCTGGAAATGTAGCTGCTTCTGTTGTAGTGAGAAGGTGTGCTTAGTTACATAGCCTGAGTTTTTCTAATGATTTAAAAATGAGATTTTGAATGCTCCTTTGAGTTCTGAATTTCTGTTTGGTCCTGCTGCTACCCAAATTCTCTTAAATGGAATGATAGAGGTAAATTGATACATGGGATGTCTAGAATGTTTAATTTTTTCATGGTCTCCCCTAACAAAGCATCCAACTTCAAAGGGCAAAATAAAATTTTGGAGACTTTTTCTTTTTCTGTGACAGTCTCTTAACTGAGGGATATATTTTGCTTGGGAATATGTAGATGCTACCCCTAATTTGAACATATATTTTGATTTATTAGAACAAGACATCCCACATATTGCACAAATTCCTCCTATTCTGCCAGCCTTTGAGACTGTTTTTAATGCTGCCTACAAAGCTCCTGGCTCTCAACTATCTGTACCTAGAAAGGCAGATAATTTGTATAAAGCCTCTCAAGCTAACAGAGTTCTTTTTCTCATCTTAGTGTAGACTCAGCTGCTAACTCTAATACTGGTCCTAATGCAATCAGGTGAATTACCATCTCCAACCCAGTCGCTGGGGATAAAGAGGATAAAGTTCTGGACAGACTGAGTAAGATATATTTTTCTTCCTCTATTCTCTCAATTACCAGGGATACATGTTGAAGTCTGTGCTGAAATGTGTCAATAGTTTGAGAGAATTTTCTGCTTCTCAGTCTCCTGGAGGGAGATCTTACTTGAATCAGATTGTGCCTAACTTGTCTCAGGTTTCTAAACATGACTTATGAGTGTGTATGATTGTGCTGACACTGTATCTAGTGTTTCTGCTTCTGCCAGTCTTGAAAGGATTTCTCTGGGTATGAAACCAAAATTTGTCAGATGACTTAAAGTCAAAATTCTAAACTCTGCTCTAGATAAAGAGACTTTATTTGGTCCCTCTGCTCTCCAGGTGCTATAACAACAGGATAAAAGAGGTAAATTAATTCAAGAGGTTTCTGTGATTTTTCAGGTCCCCAAGTTCTTTCACTCTAAGTCCTGGACTCCTTTCAAGAGACAAAATAAACAAGCATGGCTTCCTTCCAATAGACAGGCTCCTAAGAAGAGGTTGCAAGAGGTTTCTAATGAAACTCCCAAAAAGAAAGGACCTTTTTTAATAAAAAAATGTAAGATGCCATTCAGAATAACTATGTTAGGAGCCAGGACACCCCCTTCCCTATCCTGCTCCAACATCTCTTCTAATTTTGGTAAACTGAGTCTAAATGCTCCCTTTTGGCATCAGATTGTTTCAGGCAAATGAATGCTAAAGATTATTCAGGAAGGTTGCAATTGGCAATGTTTGGAAAAGCCCCCCATGTCAAACAATAGTTTCCTCCAGTGCTCCAACATATTTTAGGTACAGGAGTCATAGAGCTTGTTCCTACAGATCAAATATGAAAGGTCTTGATTTCCCGAATGTTTCTGGTTCCAAAGAAGGAGCACTCTTGGAGATCTGTATTGAATCTGTCTTATCTCATCATTGTGTAAAGATACCAAAGTTCAAAATGCTAACCTTTCAAACATTATTAGCTCTGATCCCAAATAAAAGTCTTATGGTGACCTTAGACCTCAAAGATGCTTACCATCACATTCCAATAGCTAGAAACTTCAAGAGATTTCAGAGATTTTGTGTCTATGGGTCACGTTATCAATTCTCTGTATTGCCCTTTGGGCTGTCCACTGCACCAAGAGTGTTTACAAAGTGTCTAGCCCCAGTATTGGCTCACTGCTGATTGCAGGATTTCCATATTTGCTTATTTAGATGACTTGCTTATTTGTACAGAGTCTTTTCTCCACTCCTAGAGCATCTGGGATTCCAGATAATTCTGCAAAAATCCTTCCTCACTCCATTACTCAGGATTATGTTTCTATGTTGCCTAATAGGGTCTATATCATATGAGCGAATCGCACAAATTGTGAACGCTCATGATATCAAACGTACCAGACCTCAAAGTGCTTTTTCTGAGATCGTGGTACAGTGAAGAATGCAGTATTTGCCCTTTCCTCACTGTAGTGCGATTTCAGAGTTGGAATATATATTTAGCGGGGGGGGGGGTGCGCAGCCCCCCATAATAGGAAGTTCGGGGTCCAGTACATTCGATACTATGAGAGTTCACAATTTGTGCAATTCGCTTATATGATATAGACCCACCTAATAGACACTGCACCTCAAAAGGCATTCTTTCCCTCCTTAAGAGAAGGCGAATTTGTACCTGTAGTCTTCCTGAACTTTTCTTGGCAATCCCTAGCTATAGCCAGAGAATTTCTCAGGATTCTAGGCATTATGGCTTCTATGGGTCTCATTATTTCCTTTGGCAGGTTACATATGAGAAAGAGTCAGTGGTACCTAAAAAACATGTGGACCAAATATTCTCATCCACTGGATTTAAATTTCAGTCTTGGGCTTTATCAAGTCAGAACCTCATTGGTGGAAGGATCAGATGGCTTACAATCCAGGTCTCCCTTTTACTGCTCCCACCCAAACACAATCTGTCCTGTCTGATTATTCACATTTTGACTGGGGAGCAGTTTCAATGGGGATAAAAGTGCAAGGATGTGGGACAGTTCAAAAAGATCAAAGCACATCAATGTAAATGAAATGTTGGCTTGTAATTCATGCCTTAAGGTCTCTGCATTATCTGTGGAACCCAGTTCCTTTACAGATCATGACAGACAGCACCTCAGTGATGTGGTACATAAACAAGGAGGGGGGGGCACCAGGTAGTACCCTCTGTGCTGGCTGTCAGTGATAGCTTAGGAGGTAGCTCTGCTGCATTCTTTAACTATTCAAGATTCTTGCATACTGCCAGAGCAAATCATAGTGGCAGACAAGCTAAGCAGATCCTCGGGAGAACCCTCACAAGTGGAAACTCAATACAGAGGTCTTCCAGGACTTGACCCAGATGTGGTGAACACCTCAAGTAGATCTGTTTGCTTCCTTCCAAAACGGACAACTAAAGATATTTTGTTCAAGACTTCCCTGCATGCAGGCCTGTAAAACAGATGCACTGTCACTCCCCTGGTCGAGGATGTTTCCATATGCATTTCCACCCTTTCCAATGATTTTAAAGGTAATTCTGAAAACTTAGGAAGACTTTCCCAAAATAATTGTGATGACTCTCTTCTGGCCCACACAAAATTCATTCTGCCTATTTATGGAATTGGTCAGGGACAATTCCACAAGCTTCTTCATAGACTGGATCTCTTCACACAGGACAAGGGTAGTTTGTTACACCCCAGTATCAAATAACTTCAACTGACTACCTGGATAATTTAATTTTGATACCTTTTAGGCACCTCTTTCATATGGGTGTGCAGCAGGTACAGAAAGAGTTAACAAAACTGGTGACTAGAAAATCATATATTGGCAAGTGGAAGAGGTTTTCTAGTTGGTGCCTAGCCAAGGGCCAGGGATCCATTACAGACTTTGTACTACTGGTGCTTAACTGTTTGTGTGAATTACCATCCTCCTGCTTGTCTTATGCCTCTATTATGGTGCACATTACACCCACTTCTGAAAGTCTGCCCATTAATTATCCCCCCTTTCTTCCCTGATTATTGTTAAACATTTTTAAAAAAGAGTTTTATACCCGAGACCTCCACACAGACATATTCTTCCTCCTTAGGATTTCAGTTTTCTGCTTGGGAAACTAATTGTGTCTCCCTTTGAAACTGCCAGTCGGGCTGATCTAAGGTTTTTTTATTTGATTTAAGGGCATACATTTGATTTTTGATACTATTTGGGTAATTGAATTTTACTTGGTAGTGTGACTTGGTGAGCTGCTGTCTACTACACTGCGCAAGTTGTAGAACAAGGTTTAGCTCATCTTAAACTGTTTCTGCTATAACTTATGTAATTTAGCGCAATTTTCTGAGTGCAGACATACTTTACATTTTCTATTATGTATGCCCTTAATCAGCCCTTAATAACATTAGCATATTATTCTGGCTGGTGTTTTTTTTTTCACTGACTTGATGGATCTTGATAATGCTGCACCTCCCCCCAATCAAATTGAAATGCACCTAAAAAGAAACACTCAACAATAAAAAATGACTTACCCTACGGTTTGTGAATCTGTTGTTGCTTTAAGTTGGCCTGCAGATCACTTACCTGTTTTCCTCATCAACCTCTGCTGTGAGCCAGCAACCCTCTGTGGTATTGGGTTAGACACATCCTCCGGATTTGTTCCAGTACCCAGTTCCAGTATGAGAGAACCAAACCCTTTAGGTGCAGGAGAGGTTTTGGGTAATAGACCCCTTGTCAGATATAATGCTCTGTCCCGAGACATGCTGTCCACTACTGTAGTTCACTGTAGTAAGAAAAAAAGTGACTTCAGCACACTGCAGACAATCAGGTTATTACTATGTGTAGGGTTGATGTGATTTCCTCAGATGAGTGTTTTACTGTCAGCTAATCTTGGAGCCTATGGTCCTATTCAGAATGACTATGGGTCTACCTTCTCTAGATATCAATCTATGGCTGTAGATTATGATGGGGACTGTGATGCAGACAATACTGAACACTATAAGTCTGTCCAATCTGATTCTACAGAAGATGAACAGGTTCAAAAACCCATGCAGGAGTTCACCTCTCTACAGATGCTAGTTAGGTTTAGAGATGTATTTGACTGGAAGCAATCTGGAGCTGCACCAACGAGTGTCAGAGATTATGATCTTATTGAGGATGGGAATCCAAATGTTTTGGCTGTTTCTCTTCCATTACCATCCATAGAAGATATATATAAAACTGCATGTTAAACCCCTTTGGCAAGTGAACCAGCTCCTAAAAAGGCTATGAAGAAATACAAGGTGGAAGTTTATTTTGCAGGTGTGCTTACAGTTTATATGATTTTCCTGCATCTTTGCCTGCTGAAAAGAAATGGTATATGAATGAAATTGTTCATAGTTTGACCCAGGCTTTCAAACATGCTTTGAGAATTATCTTGGAGGGCATGAACACAATTTCTGGAAATGTAATTGCTTCTGTTGTAGTGAGAAGGTGTGCTTAGTTACATAGCCTGAGTTTTTCTAATGATCTAAAAATGAGATTTTGAATGCTCCTTTGAGTTCTGAATTTCTGTTTGGTCCTGCTGCTACCCAAATTCTCTTAAATGGAATGATAGAGGTAAATTGATGCATGGGATGTCTATAATGTTTAATTTTCTCTTGGTCTCTCCTAACAAAGCATCCAACTTCAAAGGGCAAAATAAAATTATGGAGAATTTTTCTTTTTCTGTGACTGTCTCTAAACTGAAGAATATATTTTGCTTGGGAATATGTAGATGCTACCCCTAATTTGAACATATATTCTGATTTATTAGAACAAGACATCCTGCATATTGCACAAATTCCTCCTATTCTGCCAGCCTTTGAGACTGTTTTTAATGCTGCCTACAAAGCCCCTGGCTCTCAACTATCTGTACCTAGAAAGGCAAATAATTTGTATAAAGCCTCTCAAGCTAACATAGTTCTTTTTCTCATCTTAGTGTAGACTCAGCTGTTAACTCTAATACTGGTCCTAATGCAATCAAGTGAATTACCATCTCTAACCCAGTCTCTGGGGATAAAGAGGATAAAGTTCTGGACAGACTGAGTAAGATATATTTTTCTTCCTCTATTCTCTCAATTACCAGGGGTACATGTTGAAGTCTCTGCTGAAATGTGTCAATAGTTTGAGAGAATTTTCTGCTTCTCAGTCTCCTGGAGGGAGATCTTACTTGAATCAGATTGTGGCTAACTTGTCTCAGGTTTCTAAACATGACTTATGAGTGTGTATGATTATGCTGACACTGTATCTAGTGTTTCTGCTTCTGCCAGTCTTGACAGGATTTCTCTGGGTATGAAACCAAAATTTGTCAGATGACTTAAAGTCAAAATTCTAAACTCTCCTCTAGATAAAAATACTTTATTTGGGCTTTCTGCTCTCCAGGTGCTATAACAACGGGATAAGAGAGGTAAATTAATTCAAGAGGTTTCTGTGATTTTTCAGGTCCCCCAGTTTTTTCACTCTTAAGTCCTGGACTCCTTTCAAGAGACAAAATAAACAAGCAAGGCTTCCTTCCAATAGACAGGCTCCTAAGAAGAGATTGCAAGAGGTTTCTAATGAAACTCCCAAAAAGAAAGGACCTTTTTAATAAAAAAATGTAAGATGCCATCTTCAGAATAACTATGCTAGAAACCAGGACACCCCCTTCCCTATCCTGCTCCAACATCTCCTCTAATTTTGGTAAACTGAATCTAAATGCTCCCTTTTGGCATCAGATTGTTTCAGGCAAATGAATGCTAAAGATTATTCAGGAAGGTTGCAATTGGCAATTGTTGGAAAAGCCCCCCATGTCAAACAGAATAGTTTTCTCCAGTGCTCCAACATATTTTAGGTACAGGAGTCATAGAAATTGTTCCTACAGATCAAATATGAAAGGTCGTTATTTTCCGAATGTTTCTGGTTCCAAAGAAGGAGCATTCTTGGAGACCAGTATTGAATCTGTCTTATCTCATCATTGTGTAAAGATACCAAAGTTCAAAATGCTAACCTTTCAAACATTATTAGCTCTGATCCCAAATAAAAGTCTTATGGTGACCTTAGACCTCAAAGATGCTTACCATCACATTCCAATAGCAAGAAACTTCAAAAGATTTCAGAGATTTTGTGTCTATGGGTCACATTATCAATTCTCTGTATTGCCCTTTGGGCTGTCCACTGCACCAAGAGTGTTTACAAAGTGTCTAGCCCCAGTATTGGCTCACTGCAGATTGCAGGATATCCATATTTGCTTATTTAGATGACTTGCTTATTTGTACAGAGTCTTTTCTCCACTCCTAGAGCATCTGGGATTCCAGATAATTCTGCAAAAATCCTTCCTCACTCCATTACTCAGGATTATGTTTCTGTGTTGCCTAATAGGGTCTATATCATATGAGCGAATCGCACAAATTGTGAACTCTCATGATATTGAACGTACCAGACCTCAAAGTGCTTTTTCTGAGATCGCGGTACAGTGAAGAATGCAATATTTGCCCTTTCCTCACTGTAGTGCGATTTCGGAGTTGGAGTATATGTTTAGCGGGGGGTGTGGGGGGTGTGCAGCCCCCCATAATAGGAAGTTCGGGGTCCAGTACGTTCGATACTATGAGAGTTCACAATTTGTGCAATTCGCTTATATGATATAGACCCACCTAATAGACACTGCACCTCAAAAGGCATGCCTTCCCTCCTTAAGAGAAGGCGAATTTGTACCTGTAGTTTTCCTGAACTTTTCTTGGCAATCCCTAGCTATAGCCAGAGAATTTCTCAGGATTCTAGGCATTATGGCTTCTATGGGTCTCATTATTTCCTTTGTCAGGTTACATATGAGAAAGAGTCAGTGGTACCTAAAAAACATATGGACCAAATATTCTCATCCACTGGATTTAAATTTCAGTTTTGGGCATTATCAAGTCAGAACTGCACTGGTGGAAGGATCAGATGGCTCACAATCCAGGTCTCTCTTTTTCTGCTCTGACCCAAACACAATCTGTCCTGTCTGATTACTGACATTTTGACTGGGGAGCAGTTTCAATGGGGATAAAAGTGCAAGGATGTGGGACAGTTCAGAAAGATCAAAGCACATCAGTGTAAAATAAATGTTGGCTTGTATTTCATGCTTTAAGGTCTCTGCATTATCTGTGGAACCCAGTTCCTTTACAGATCATGACAGACAGCACATCAGTGATGTGGTACATAAACAAGGAGGGAGGGGGCACCAGGTAGTACCCTATGTGCTGGCTGTCAGTGATAGCTTAGGAGGTAGCTCTGCTGCATTCTTTAACTGTTCAAGCTTCTTGCATACTGTCAGAGCAAATCATAGTGGCAGACAAGCTAAGCAGATCCTAGGGAGAACCCTCACAGGTGGAAACTCAATGCAGAGGTCTTCCAGGACTTGACCCAGATGTGGTGAACACCTGAAGTAGATCTGTTTGCCTCTTTCCAAAACGGACAACTAAAGATATTTTGTTCAAGACTTCCCTGCATGCAGGTCTGTAAAACAGATGCAATGTCACTCCCCCGGTCGAGGATGTTTCCATATGCATTTCCACCCTTTCCAATGATTTTAAAGGTAATTATGAAAACTTAGAAAGACTTTCCCAAAATAATTGTGATGACTCTCTTCTGGCCCACACAGAATTCATTCTGCCTATTTATGGAATTGATCAGCGACAATTACCACAGGCTTCTTCATAGACTGGATCTCTTCACACAGGACAAGGGTAGTTTGTTACACCCCAGTATCAAATAACTTCAACTAACTGCCTGGATAATTTAACTTTGATACCTTTTAGGCACCTCTTTCATATGGGTGTGCAGCAGGTACAGAAAGAGTTAACAAAACCGGTGACTAGAAAATCATATATTGGCAAGTGGAAGAGATTTTCTAGTTGGTGCCTAGCCAAGGGCCTGGGATCCATTACAGACTTTGTACTACTGGTGCTTAACTGTTTGTGTGAATTACTATCCTCCTGCTTGTCTTATGCCTCTGTTATGGTGCACATTACACCCACTTCTGAAAATCTGCCCATTAATTACCTCCTCTTTCTTCCCTGTTTATTGTTAAACATTTTTAAAAAGAGTTTTATACCCGAGACCTCCACACAGACATATTCCTCCTCCTTAGGATTTCAGTTTTCTGCTTGGGAAACTAATTGTGTCTCCCTTTGAAACTGCCAGTCTGGCTGATCTAAGGTTTATAACTTTGAAAACTGCTGTTTTTATTGCTTTGATATCTGCAAGAACAGTATCTAAGTTGTCTGCTCTCATAGTGAGAGGATCCTGTTTTTTTCTTAGAGACAGGCCACTTTGCACATAATCCCCTTTTTTATGCCAAGGTTGTTTCATAGTTTACATTGAATAGAGTCATCAATCTCCCTGTTTTCTATCTAGATAAAAAAAAAAACAGGGATAAAAGGCACACTGTGGATGTGCATGGATGACTCGTGTACTTTCTTGACAGAAAAAAGTCCTTTAGGAAGACTAATCAGCCATTTTTCCTATTCTGGGACTAAAAAAGATCAAGCAATATCTAAACAGACTACCTGATGTTGTTAATCTTCTTTCCGTTCAACACTGATGGGTTCGGTTCGAGGCCTTGGAACTGAGTCAGACTATTACCAAGCTCGCACCAGCCAAAAACTCTCGAGCTAAGCTTCTACCCACAATGCCCCCTTCTCCCTGTTACCTCAGAGCTCGTTTGCCGTGTAGCCATAAAGCCGCATTTCAGCCGAGCTCTCAGCTAAGTGGAAAATTATTTGATATTTGTGTCTAAACTAGATTGTTTCTAAAATTTTGTGAACTGTAGTTTATTCCTGTCGATTTACAGTAATGTTAAATATTTTTTTCTGTACTTCTAACCTTTGGTAACCTTTTCAGTACCACTGCTGGTACAGCCCTTTTCCCCTTACCCTTGTAGTATTCCTTGAATACCATAGTTGGCATTCTTTTTCTGTTCTTTCTACTGGTGTGGTTTTGATATTGGATTTGTTTATATTTGCAGCATGTGTTTAAATCTTTCCTGGTTGGACTTTTAGAGTTTCCTGCTTCTGAAGTTTGAATTGTTGTGATTAAAGATGTCGGATAAGAAGGGTACATCTGGTTTCAAACACTGTACCTCATGTAATGGTAAACTACCTAATAGCGATGCTCATGATGATTGTGTTTATTGTTTGGGGGTGCTCCACCTTTTGGTGCAGCCACCCTGTGGGATTTGCCAGAGTTTCAGCTAACGCACTCTAAACGAGTGCAAGAATAAACTAATCTTGAAGGGTTAACTAAAATCTCCCTCTTCAGAGGCCCTTTTTGCGAAGGAGGTCTCAAACCCTCCTATGAATGTTAAGAAAAGGCCCCATTCAGTTCCCTCTTCACCCTCAGGTGACCAGGATAAGCCTGAGAAATCAAAAATTCCAAAGTTATCCACGGAGCATAAGCCTGTCTCCTCAGCACCATCCTTGTCTGCTCCGAGCACTTCGACTATGGCTACCTCAGTGCTAGCCTCATCGCCGGCTCTGATGCTTCCTCCGGCACCGACTATAGACCTCACCATGCCTGCTATGACTTAGGCACCTGTGGCCTTTTTGGCACAGTGCACACCTTCAATGCCAATCTCTGCAGTGATGATTGAACCTCCTGTTTCAGCTCTGAGTGTCCTTTCAGCACCAAGCTCTATTACAGCAACACTGGATTTGACCCCACTACTTCCTGTCTCTAAACACGAGACATCGGTGCTGGCATATCATGCACCATGGACCCGATACTCCCCATCCATAGACCTGTTCTTAGGCCAATTGTATAGCCCATTCTTAGATCGACCTGACTCCCCATCCAGAGTATCCGCTAGATCCACCAGGAGCCTTTCTACTTGGATAGAAGGAAGTTTCTTTGCTCACTAGTGGGAGTGGGGAGCCTTGAGCAGCCTACCTATCCTTGGGGGAAGTGACCTCAGCACAAGAAGCTGTTAGTAATTGGTTGTTTGGGACCATCCCTAGCTCTTTTGTAGTTCACTGCTTAAAATCCGCCTCTGGGCATTTTTTTCTGGCTATACTGCTCAGACAAGCTCCACGTGGGTTTACAGAGTGGTCCTAGCAGCAAGGAACTCGAAAAAATGACTACCTTCTGGATTTAAGTATCTTTGCTTTTTTTTCACTGAAAATAGCTTCTGCTGCTTACTTTGAACTAGCCTGAACTGTTTTTTTACTGATTTCTGCATTTATTTTAAAATCTGCACTTAAAGTTACATTTAGTCGAATTTAGTCGAAAGTTTGCTTGTTTGTTTGTTTAATTGAACTGTGGAGGCTGCCCACTAAAATGTGCTAGCCTGTGTAACTAATTTATCACTGTCTCTGCATTTTCTGTGCATTTCTACAAAAAATAATCCTTGTTTTCCCGCCTTTCTCGACTAGTTTAGACCAGTATACAGGCATTGCTGTATTCTGGGCTGTGGCGTAGTTTCTGTGTTGTCCATTACCTTACTTGGATAGAAGGAAGTTTTTTTGCTCACCAGTGGGAGTGGGGAGCCTTGAGCAGCCTACCTATCCTTGGGGGAAGTGACCTCAGCACAAGAAGCTGTTAGTAATTGGTTGTTTGGGACCATTCCTAGCTCTTTTGTAGTTCACTGCTTAAAATCCGCGTTTGCACGGCTTTGCTTGTGATGCATAGCGCAGCGCCGGTTAAACAAGGTTAAACTTGGTTAAACAAGGTTAAACTTTTTCTGGCTCCGCCAAGTCTGCTCTTCAATTTTTCCCTTAGAACTGTTCTACTTGCAATCTAAACAGCCTATACTCTATCTGAAAAGCTCAGCACTTGCTCCTAAAGCATTTTTTATACAGGTAAAGCACTCTTAAACAAACGAAAGTACTTCATTCACCTAAATTCTGTTGAGTACCCATTTCCCTATAGGTCCTTTCTGACTCTGTTACACAGCAATCTTTTTCACTATTTCTAGCATGTCGAAGGGTCAGTTGCTGGCGTCCTCTCCTGTTCAGCTGGTGAATCTGGGAATCTTGAGACAATGTTACAATTGCCTCATGTACACAGACAACCCTCTCCTCCTCCCAACAAATACAAATATATGCGAGAGATGCAACTATATAGCCAAACTGGAGGCTGAGCTCTCTCAATTCAGTACTGGCAAGACCAGTCAGGAGGAGAAGGTAACCACGCACACCACAAACCCAGTCTCACATAGAACTATCACAACTGCAAACCAAACACATAAACACACAAAAACATACTTGGAAGCGCTGATTAAAATCTACCAAAACAACAGAGGCCTCCAAAGCAGACACCCAAGCAACCACCACCTCAAGACATAGCACATGCAACACATAGTTCACAAAGTCAGTGTGCTAAACAGTTACAGCCCTTAAGGCCAAACAACATGCCAGACACACTTGTAATAGGTGACTCCATAGTCAGGCACACTGACGTCCCGCTCACCAGACTGAACAAGGAGAGGGTCACAGTAAGCTGCCTGTCAGGAGCTAGAATCCGCCACATAACACAAGCACTCAGGTCACTCCACAGCAAGTACAAATATGACTCAGTCATTGTACATGCCGGTGTGAACGACCTGAGACGTACCTCCCTGGACTACATGAAAAGAGACATAGAGGAGCTCTCTGATTATGTAGCCCAGGCCAGTATGACCCTGACCCTGAGCAGCATCTTACCCTCACCAAGAATGATGCCACAGTACAAAGACAAAATGATCAGTTTTAACAATTGGCTTAATTACTGGTGTCATTCTAAGGGGATCCAATGTCTGTCTGCTTGGGATGACATGCTTGACAAGCCACGCTGCTTTGCAAGGGATGGCTTGCACCTGTCACCCCTGGGCTTCCGGATATTAGCCAAGGCTCTTGCCACCCCCATAGTGCCTTTTTTAGGCAAGGCTCAAATGACAAACCTACCTTCCTAGAAAACACAAGTGGAAAAAAACTAAGGGTAATGCTGCTCAATGCCAGAAGTCTAAACCTGAAGATGCACGCCCTCGAAGCCCTCCTCAGTATGGAGAACATCAATGCCTGTGCAGTGACTGAAACCTGGTTCAAGGCTCCTGAGAGCACCCCATCAGGTTTTACCTCATATCATGCTTTCTGGCCCCAAAACTTGGACCAAACCACAAAAGGAGGGGGAGTATCCATTTTCATCAAAGATACCCACACCTCCAGGTTAGTGGCAACGCACGAAGCATCGGAGACTATCCAGGTGCAACTAACCATAGGCAAAACTGCCTTACAGTTTGTAGCATGCTACAGACCACCCTCTCAAACTCAGGAACCCCACACAGCCTTCCTGAAGACACTGGAGAGTATGAATGTCTCTCCAAATACCATCATTTTGGGAGACTTCAACTACCCAAACATAGACTGGGAACATTACTCAAGCCCCAACACCCTAGCCCAAAGGTTCCTAGAATTCATAAACTCAAATGCAATGGAACAACTAGTCACCATTCCCACAAGAGGAGACAATATACTGGACCTGATCATCACAAATATGGGGACAAAATACTCCACACCGGAAGTACATCCCTCTTTCGTAAGATCAGACCATAAATTAATCTCACTGGAAATCCACATCCCGCCCGCACCGCCTGCACAAAAGACCACAGTGAAGAACTTCTCAAAAGCAAACTTCACACTTCTTAAGACTGAAGTGGTATCTTTCAAGGCCCCTGGGCCAGTGGAAACCACAACCCACACTGCTGAATCCTTTGCAAATGCCTTCTATGGGCACCTTCAAGAATGCATGGATCATGCAATCCCAAATAAAACCAAGACCCATTCCCCCAAAGGCAGGCGCCCGGTCTGGTGGATCCCAGCCATAAACAAACTTTACAACAGGAGGAGGAAGCTACTACATGACAGAGCAAAATCCCTAAAAGGGAAGGCATCTCTGATCAGTACTAGCAAAAACTACGATCACTCATAAAATCATCCAAGGCCAACTTTGAGAGAAAAATCGCAAAAGACACAAAAGACAATCACAAGGCCTTCTTTAGCTATGTTAGAAACCTGGGTGGAAACTCCCAGATATGCTCAGAGTTAGTCCAAAATGACACAAAATACACTGAACCCACTGACATTGCCAACATTCTGGCAGACAGGTTCAGTGCAAATTTCTCCTCCCTCCCCCAAAAGGAGAAATAACTATCCCAGCAGAGTGTAGCCTCCCTAACATCTCAGATGCCCAGGTGAGAGCCGCCCTCTCTAAAGCTAAAAACACAGCATCAATGGGACCGGATGGTGTCCCGGACTGTGTGCTACATGAACTCCAAGAGGAACTAAACCCACACATAAGGCTGCTGTTTAATCTTAGCCTTACTACAGGATACGTACCCAAAGAGTGGCGTACGGCAACAGTGGTCCCACTTCACAAAGGCGGTGCTTCTAAGGACCCTGGAAATTACCGCCCCATAAGCTTGACGAGCCTGGTCTGCAAAGCTATGGAGAGGATCATTATGGAACTCATAGACAAAGACATTGGGGACCTATAGACATTGGATCCTACCCAATTTGGCTTTGTCAAGGGCAGATCCTGCCTTTTGAACTTGGTCGACTTTTTTGAAACAGTCACTAAGGCCATTGATGAGGGTAAGGCAGTTCACACAGCCTACCTTGACCTTGCAAAAGCCTTTGACACAATACCCCACTCGGGCATCATAGACAAACTCACCAGCTTAAATGTAAACCCATATGTCACAAGATGGGTTCAAACTGGCTCAAGGACAGAACCCACAGGGTCAGAGTTGCTGGAGCTATGTCAGACTCTAAGCCAGTCAAAAGCGGTGTCCCACAGGGCTCAGTCCTGGGACCCCTTTTGTTCGGCATTTATTTTTCCGAGGTACAGGCAAACATAGGAGGATTGTGGCTGACAAAGTTCGCAGATGACTGCAAACTGGGCGCCATAATTGATACTCCAGCGGACACAAACATCCTTCAGAGAGGCCTCATAGAAACAGATAATTGGTGCCACAGCCATGGCCTTAAGCTGAACGCCAAAAAATGTATAGTCATACCCTTTGGGAAAAACAAGGTACCGACAAATTACCACATAGGCGGTAATCCATTAAGTACGGAAGAGGTAATCAGGGACCTAGGGAACCAGGTTGACAGTAACCTCTCATTTGACACTCACATTGCCAAAGTGGTTAGGAAGACCTTCTATATTGCCCACCTTATCATGAAGGGTTTCACATCTAGATCAAGAGAGGTCATTGTGCCCCTGTACTCTTCTCTTATCAGGCCAATGATTGAGTACAATGCCCCGTTTGGGATGTATCTCACCCGACACCTGCAGCAGTTGGAAAGACCCCAAAAGTTCCTCACCAAGAGGATAAAGGGTCTTAAATGTAGGTCATATGCTGCCTGACTGAAAAAACTCCAGCTCTATTCAGTCGCATACCGCCTACTCAGAGGTGATCTGTGCATGACGTACAAGGCCATGTCCAATCCTGAATTAATGGACATGCTCCACCTCAGAAAATCCAAATCCATCAGAGCCACGAGAACAAGTGACTTAAACCTCAACAAAGAAATAAATAGAATGTGCTGGAGGGACAGATTCATAACCCAGAGGCTCCCTACACTCTGGAACAGAATCCCAGTCCATGTTAGGCAGAGCCCCTCACTGACTCTATTCAAGAGAAATCTCGACGAGTGGATGGGAGATCGTAGGTTTACCCCGGGGGTCATCTCTGTGTCACTACTAGACAGAGGCATAGTAAACTAAACCCTAAAAGGGCATAGTATTCTCATCCTAAGGGGTGGTGTAAGCCACATACACTCTGGCTAGGCTTATAAATGCCCTAGGGCAGATAGCCTAGTACGAACCTATGAACCTATGATGTGGTGCATCTTGTGGATCAGCTGTTGGCAGCCAGGGGGATACCCATGCCTTCCAAGACCCATCCTCTGGCAGGACCTGGGTTGACCTCTCCACAGATTCCATCCTCTTTTCCTCCTTCGACCATTCCAGTTCTGAAGCCTTCTGCTCCAACATCCTTCTCGGAATCCCCATCTTGGCACCTGTAGTGGACCTGACTGAGGCTCCGGGTCCATCCCTTTGGTCCTCGGTTCCTGCTGAACCGGTCCTTCCTCAATCTCGTGATTGGGAGGCGGGCTCCTCAGCTCGGGGCACGGTTCCATGTGGTCCGTCGGTTCTATCCTCGGTGCCAGTAGCCATCTTTGCACCAGTCCGGCTTGAGGCTCCATTCTTGGGAGGGGTTCGATTGAGTGGGTTGTGACCCTGGTTCCAAGGTTGTCCTTCTCAGTTCCAGGCTCCCATCCCTCTTCTGCAGACCTGCTTTTTGTGAGATCGTGTGATAGAGAGGGCTCTCACTTCCGGAAGCATTCTGCTGATGTTGGAACCCCAGTTTTCTCCCCCTGAGCTACAGCTGCCACAGACCAACTCCCCAGGACACTGGGCAGGGAAGCCGCAGGAAACCCCAGTTCAGGGTACCCACTCTTCTGAGTCCTCCTCAGACATCCCCACTGAGGAGCCCCCAAGGAAGAGATTGTGCAAGAGGAAGCATGTTGACTCACCTGAGGAGTCTTTAACAGAAGGCATGAATTACGATGATGGCAAAAAGTCCCCACAGTCACCCCCTGATGATGCCTCCTTCAGAGACATCACTGAAATGTTTAAGCAGAGGGGTGACTGGAAGCCCTCCAACCCTTCCTCTGAGGAGTCCATGTTCCTGCAGGCTTTCCATGCCCAGCCATCTACCTCGTGGGTGACTTTGCCTGCTGACTAGCTAGTCCAGCTCATTGTGCAATGCGCATGGAAGAACCCTGACTCTGTTGAGGTGATCCCTCAGAGACCTGACAAAATTCTTTCCCCTCCCAAGGGGAGCCCACACTTCTCCAGAGGGTTACCAGTTGACACTATGGTGGTGGTGGTGGCCACAAAAAAAGATATGGCCAAAGAGAGTCCTACTGTTCACCCACCCAACAGGGAGTCACAAGCCATGGACAGATAGGGAAAGTGAGTATTTGCATCAGTGACCTTTACCATTCGGTCTCTGAATTATTTGGCACATTTTACGAGGCTCCACAGAGACTTGATCTCAGAACTTTCTGGAAAACTCACAGGACATGCATCTGACGAGGTACGGGACAAAGTTGCCTCGCAGCTTGCTACCCTGGAATTGATCTCCAACTTGTCCATGAGGTTGCTTTCACATGCAACCAAAGGGGCGGCAAGAGCTGCGGGTTCAGGCATTGTTATGAGGCGTCATGCCTGGATGCGCATTTGTGACCTCACAGATACCTTCAAGTCTTCCTTTCTGAATACTCCCATCGAAGCATCTTCCCTTTTTGGTTCCAAAGTGAAGGACATGCTAGCTAGGTGTGAATAGGATGGTAAGACCGTTTCTGACATAGGCCTTCATTTTTCCAGTCCTCAGTGCTCCTTTTCCAGGAACCAGAGGAGGGGGAAGATGTGGCATAAAAAATCTCAGGATCCTTTCCGTGATGCACATGGTGATGATAACCCCAGAGACAGAGGGGGTAACAACTTTGGAAGATGCCCCTGTAGAGGCAGAGGGGGTCCTCTTAACCAAGGCTTCAGTGACTCTTTCTCTGGACAGTCTTACTAGCGCTTGTGAAGAGCTGCCCAATTGCTTACCTCTGGAAGCAGTTGGGGTCGTTTCTCTCTGCACCAAGCTGCCTGGCATTGAATTACCATCGATCGTTGGGTGCAGACTATAATTACCAGAGGTTATACCATTCCCCTTATTTCTTATCCAAAACTTCCAACAAAACTTCCTGACATTCCACCCAGTCAGAGGGAAAAGGCAGCTTCAGAAATAGAAAAGCTATGCCAAACGAGTCATCCAACCAGTCCCACCAGACCAATGTGGATCTGGATTTTACTCAAGATTCTTTTTGGTGCCAAAAATGACAGGGGACTGGAGACCCATTCTGGATCTCAGCAACTTGAACAAGTCTGTCTTCCATACCAAATTCCAGATGGTCATAGTTCAGTCCATCCTCCCTTTTCTGAGGGAGGGCAATTGGATGTGCTCAGTAGATCTCCGGGATGCGTATTACCATATCAAAATGAACAAGCGTTCCAGGAGTCTGCTTCATTTCCAGCTAGGAGACAATCATTACCAGTTTTGCAGCCCCCAGAGTGTTCATAAAGTGCATGGCAGTGGTCTTCAGGAATGCCGGGTGTTTCCATATTTAGACGATTGGCTCCTCACCACCCCCACAAAGCGTCTTCTGGTAACAGCCCTGCAATACACACTTTCTCTGGCAGAGATTTTTGGGGATAACTGTGCACTGGGAAAAGTCAAACCTGGCCCCTACTCGGCAGATAGAATTTATTGGAGTAGTCTTCAACACTCGATCTTGTCTGGTGTCTCTCCCAGTTCACAGACTCCAGAGATTGAGGCTTCCACTCCGGGTGATACTCTGTCAAAACAAAGTCTCAGCAAGAGAAGTTCTTCATGCCCTAGGATCCATGGCAGCTTCAATCCCAATACTGCCTCTTGCCAAGCTGCAGATGCAAATTCTTCAATGGCTTCTTCTTTTTCAGTGGTTCCCGAATCACCACCCTTTTCATTTCCAGATCCAGATAACCAACACCTGCAAACAGGACCTTCTTTGGTGGGTGAGGCCAGACACAGAACTTTGGAGTCGCCCTTTCCATTTCCCTCAGCCCAAGGCCATTGTGACCATGGATGCTTCCCTGATCGGGTGGGGGGGGTGGCATTTCCAGGGAAAGATGGTCCAAGGCACATGGTCCACTTTGGAGGCCAACCTGCATATCAACGTTCTGGAACTGAGAGCAGTGCTGTTAGCGTTGCAGGCATTTCTTCCTTCTGGGACAATTGATATTCAGACAACATGTCAGTAGTCTGGTATATCAACAAACAAGGAGGAACTAAGTCCTACCCCTTGTGTCGAGAGGCCATGAGGATTTGGCAGTGGGTGATAGCTTCCAATCACTTTCTGATAGAAACACACATCCCGGGGAGTTCCAACGTGATTGCGGGCAAATTGAGCAGATGTATTCTCCTGCTGCATGAGTGGTCCCTCAATCCCAATGTGACAGCAGAAATTTTCAGCCACTTGGGCCAGCCATGCTGCAACCTTTTCACCTCTCCATCAAACAAGTGCAGCAGCTATTTTGCCCTATTCCCCCCAAAGGGGAAGTCGCCGATGGACCCTCTGATTTATGATTGGCCCACGGGACTTCTTTATGCTTATCCCCCCATTCCTCTGATCCCACAGTTTCTAAAGAAAGCTCATCAGTTGAAATGCAAAGTGATCCTCATAGCCCCCTTTTACCCTTGACAGGTTTGATTCCTCTTTCTTCATCCTCATCTGGTATTCCCACTGTGGGTTCTGGACCCGCTTCCAGACCTGATCGCTCACCCCCAAGGGTTGTGTCCCCCGAATCTGTCCAGTCTCAAGCTGACAGCTTGGTTTCTCCACTTCCGTTAATTGTCAGGCAGGCTTATCTCACCTCACCTGTTCAGGATATTATCCCGGCCTCTCATAAATCACCCACCAGACGACTGTATCAAGGCAAATGGAAAAGGTTTTCTCTCTATGGTCAATGGATAACATGCTAGATCTGTATTCATCTTCAGTCACAGCAGTTTTGCAATACTTATCTAAGTTTTTTGAGGAGGGTGCTGCAGCCTTTACCATATGAGTACATCTGGCTGCAATTTTGAATTACCATAATGGACTGGACGGCACACCTCTTATCTCTCTATGTTTATGTAAAACCTTTCTTAAAGGAGTTTCATGCATCAGGCCCACTGTCAGACAGCCTATAGAGCCATGGAATCTCACATTAGTTCTACAATCTTTGACTCTACCCCCCTTTGAACCTGCAGTGAAGTGTGACCTGAAATTTTTGTCTTGGAAATCCTTGTTTTTGGTAACCATTACATCAGCCAGGCCGGTTTCGGAGTTACAGGCACTGTGCATCAAAAGTCCCTATTTGATCTTTCACAAGGACAGAGCATCACTCTGGACAAATCCATCTTTCCTCCCCAAGGTTGTTTCTGACTTCCCCATCAATCAGTCCATTGACCTACCAGTGTTCTTTCCAAAATGTTCAAATAAAGGAGAATACTGCATACATTCCTTGGATGTCCAGAGACAATTGAGATTTTATTTAGATAGAACCAAAATTATGCGTAAGTCTGACCAGCTTTTCATTTCCTTTTCTGGACCTAGAATGGGAAATTCTGTATCCAAGGTTACTTTATAGAAATGGCTAAGGGATTGTATACGCTTCTCTTACTCTTCCACAAAAGAATCTATGCCTGTGGTTAAAGCCCATTCCTCTAGATCTATGGCACCATCTGTAGCTTTCCACTCCAGGGCTTCTACGGATGAACTTTGTGCAGCAGCCACTTGGGATAAACCACACACTTTCATCAATCATTACAAATTGGATGTGGTCTCCAGAGGGAGAGCTGCCTTCAGCTCAATGGTACTCAGAAATGTTCTTCCATAAGGGCTACCCATGTGTCTCAAGGTAGCTTGGGATTCTTTCCCATTAGTGATGAATGGAAAGAAGATTACCAACATCAGATAAAGACGTTATGTCTTACCATAACGTTCCATCTATGTTGTTCATCTTCTTTCATTCATCACTTCCCACCCTCCTTCCCCCTCCAAAAGCTCCTGGGGGATACTTTGGGTCCACGTGGTGTCTTAGGGCATTTGTGCAGAAGGGGTTTCTCCTTTCCTGGTCTATCATGGGCAAACTCGATCTGAGGTAACAGGGAGAAGGGCATTGTGGGTAGAAGCAGAACCGAACCCATCAGTGAAGAATGAAAGAAGATGAACAACACAGATGGAACGTTATGGTAAGACATAGCTTCTTTATTTCCAGATGGTTGTCCTTTGCTTCTACAGTGGCATACAGGAAAAGGGTAGACTATAGAAGCATTCTACAAGCAATAACATGGTCTTCCATCCATGCTTTTACAAAGCCCTACAAACTGGATTCCTTTTCCAGTTCCAGATCAGGCTTTGCTAGTACCATTCTCCAGGGCTCCTGGAGACTTATCCTTTCTCCTCCCAAGTTGGAAAAAGTTATGATAATCTATCCATTGGCTACTGCAGCAATGAGAAAGATGATCATAGTACAATTGTTTAAGTCGCACTTACCTATAATAGCAAATGTTCAAATTCTTCACTGCTGCAGCAGCAGCAGCAGCACCTATATTCCATCCCCCTTGTAAATACTTTTGATGAAATATAAAAATATTTTATTGTTGTTCATAGCTTGGTTAGTTTGGGATGAGTTCCCTATGTTTTTGTTGAGACATACAAATGTCCCAAAGGTTTTTAGTCACTCTGGCTGTCTATATAGCTGTCTTCAAAAAGGGCTCAACCAATAAATATCCAGAGTGAAAGTGTGGGAAGTGATGAATGCTTTTCAAAGCTGGCCATTTGCTGCTCCATTGGCAGCATACAACCCATATGCTCCTGCAGCAGTGAAGAATTTGAAGATCTGCTGTTATAAGTAAGTGCAGCTTTCACAACTGTACTTTTTTCACAACTGTACTCATTGAGATACTCAGTCTGGACCCATTACAAGACAATCTGAATGCAAAGCTAGAGAAAAAAGAACTTGAATGACAGATTTGAGCTTAAATTTACTGGAAACCCCATCTTAATCTGACATGTTCCGTTAAGAGCATGCTTGAATTAAGGAAACTGTAACATAACAACTTTTACTAAAACACAATGACACAGATTATTTTATAGCTATAGTACTTCCTGTCTATATTAAAGTTTCATTTTAATTTTGATATATATATATATATATATATATATATATATATATATATATATGTGTGTGTGTGTGTGTGTGTGTGTGTGTGTGTGTGTGTGTGTGTTAAAGCTGCTTACAATACCACATCTAGAGAAAAAATTGCTTATGTCTCCAATCTTGCTGAACACTACATAACTTATTATGACCTGCAGAAGAGTTTGCTGTTCATATTCAACTTCTCTTCTCTCGTTGACTACCAGTTAAAGCAAAACACAAACTATGATCTAATGGGTATAATACACTACGTATTTTCTGTAATTCCGTCCTCAAAGGAATTATTCTGCAGTGGTTGAATAATGGTATTGGTATTTCTCCTTACCTAAGCATGTTATTATATCATGCAGACATCTCCTTTGTTTCCTGAACCTAAAAATGAGGAAAAAATGATGCTCCATACCTTGAATGTCCAGAAACAACTCTGGTACTATCTTGACAGAGGTAAGTTTTTCAGATCTTCAGATCAGTTTTTCATTTCTTGTGAAGGTTAAAAGAAGGTTAAAAGAAGGGACAACCTGAGTGAAAACAGACTAATTCCAATAAAACCTCTTGCTATTTTCACAATAACAAACATATTTCAGGCAGAGTCATGGCTCTTTCAGGGTCTTGGCTTCATCTATGGCTTTTTGGAAAGGGTTAGATTCTCTAAGTATTCTAGAAGCAGCAACTTGGTCCTGTGTACATATTTTATAAAGCATTACAGCTTGATTCCTACTGTAGGACTAGATTAGACTTTGTTATAACCATTCTTCTGGGGCTGCTGGACTCTTCCCCTTCCACCTTTCAAATGTAGTAAGCTAGGGTAATTTACCCATATAGCTAAGACTACTGCAGCAGTGATCAATAGGATGAACATAGTACAGTTGTGTAAATAAAGTTAGCATAACAGTAGATGTTTAAATGATCACTGTTGCATTAGCATCACCCTCTATTTTTATTTTGCCAGAGTGTCTACATATGTATTTATTTATTTATTTATTTGCAGTGGTGATGGACAGGCTGACAGACGAGATCAGACTGGAGTCCCCATGGACTATGATGTTTGCAGATGACATTGTGATCTGTAGTGAGAGTAGGGAACAGGTGGAGGAGACCCTGGAAATATGGAGATATGCTCTAGAGAGAAGAGGAATGAAGGTCAGCAGGACTAAGACAGAATATATGTTTGTGAATGAGAGGGAGGATAGAGGAATGGTGAGGATACAAGGAGTAGAGGTGGCGAAGGTGGAGGAGTTTAAATACTTGGGGTCAATATTTCAGAGTAACGGTGAGTGTGGAAGAGAGGTGAAGAAGAGAGTACAGGCAGGATGGAGTGTGTGGAGAAGAGTGTCAGGAGTGATTTGTGACAGACGAGTACCTGTAAGAGTGAAAGGGAAGGTCTACAAGAGGGTGGTGAGACCAGCTATGTTATATGGGTTGGAGACAGTGGCATTGACAAAAAGGCAGGAGTTTGAGCTGGATGTGGCAGAGTTAAAGATGTTAAGATTTGCACTGGGTGTGACGAGGGTGGACAGGATTAGGAATAAGTATATTAGAGGGTCAGCCCAGATTGGAAGGTTTGGAGACAAAGCCAGAGAGGCAAGATTATGTTGGTTTGGACATGTGCTGAGAAGGGATGCAGAGTATATTGGGAAAAAGATGCTAAGGATGAAGCTACCAGGTAACAGGAAAAGAGGAAGGCCTAAGATAAGGTTTATGGATGTGGTGAGAGAGGACATGCAGGTGGTTGGTGTGACAGAGCAAGATGCAGAGGACAGGAAGAAATGGAAACAGGTGATCCGCTGTGGCGACCCCTAACGGGAATAGCTGAAAGAAGATGATATATATATATAGATATGTATATTTCTGCTCCTAGCTAGGTCCTCTCAAGGCCCAACCTCCCTGTCTCAGTTGGCATGAAAGCTGTGAAGGGCTTGATGCTCAAATATGTGGTTTAGGCAGTTCTGCTTGAGCTGCCTAACTGTTTGAGTGCATGGAAGTTCGCTGAAGCTCTGGAAGCTGTCCGGCTGTTCTATCTTTAGCAAGGATATAACCTATATAGCTAAGGCTACTGCAGCAGTGATCATTTGAACATCTACTATTTTGGTAAGTTTGCTTACACAACTGTATATCTGATGTCCTTTTCATTCTTCCTCAATGTATGGGTTACAGATCCGACTCCAACTCAGCCGCATAGCACAGACTTATGGATCCAACTCTTGAGCTCCTCCCTCTACCACCAATGCCCTAGCCAGCCTACAATACCCCAGAACTCCTTTGCCACCATCTCGCACAAATGCAAATCCTCTCTCAGGAGCTTGTTATTAGGCTTTTTGTGGATTATGTGAGTAGTTTTTACTTTAGTAAACCTGTGTTATATATTTATCTACTATCCACCCTCTACGCTTAACAAGTTTACTGGGTTTTCCTTTCACTAGACTACCCATTTGGTGGTCTCATACCATCCCATTGTTGGTACCACTCTTTACCTTTTTTGCTCTTACTTTCCTCCCCTTTTTTTGAGGGTACTCTTAACTGCCATTGCTGGTAATTTTTTTCTGTTTAAAAGAAATTATCTTTTCTTTCCTCCTTTCCTTCTTTGTTAATTGATGGTCAAGAAACCAACTGGTTTTAAAAAATGCAGTTCCTGTGGGCACAAAATTCCGAATTTTGATGCCCACATGGAGTGTGTTTATTGCATAGGAATGACATATCTATCTACTGATTGCTCTATTTGCGCCACATTTAACTCTAGAGCAATTTCTGGTAGGATAAACAAACTGATACTTAAGGGATTGCTGCCTTCATCTTCCTCCTCTTCATCAGGGGCTCAAACCCCCCAGTAAACATTCTAACACTTCTTCGGAGTCTTGAAAGAGATTCCCCCACCTGATCTTTGAAGCCCTCTTTTTCCACTGTGGCTTCTTCAGATTCTCTAAATAAGATCCAAAGAACTTCAGACTCAGCTTCTTTGGATCCTAAAAGGAAACCATCAGATCCAAAATCCAATTGTCATACTGGAAAAATCTCCCAAACAGCACTCAGATCCAAAAACCTCAGATCCGACCACTATTTTATCAAAATCTTCTCAAACTCGCTCACCTGATACAATTGACCCAGCATCTCCTCGGCTCCATTCCCCTTTTCTTCAAATGACACAGAGGAAACACTTGAGGCTACAGCCACTATCTCATCTGTCAGAGCCTCCAGAAGTCTTTCTGAAGCCAACATGGATAAGATGATGAGGAATGAGGAAACTCCTCAGAGATAAGATTCAGATGGAGGTTATTTTGTCTCTGTCTCCAGTTGGATCCATGAGCTTTCCCTCCACTTCCCATGTTGTGAAATCTCATTCTCCAATCTGTCCCATGGCTTCAAAGCTCTCTAATCCAAGAGCCCTCAGAGAGAGAGTTGGTGGCAGATCCGAAAATGTCTTTGTCTTCAATTCCGACAGTTTCTCTGACTGGTTCTGCTCCTAGCCCTTTGGATCAAGATGAGTCCAGGAACTGAAGCATCAGGTTCAGATCTGGGGTGCCAGTGTCTATTCTGATGTTGTCAGAGCCATCCCTGCCCATCTGAGCTTCAGCACTAGATAGTTCAAGTCCAGCTTCCTACTTGAGGCATGGAACTGGACAGGGTCAAGGCTTGGCTGCTTTGGTAGTTTCAGCCCCAGTGCAGCCTGCCACGGCATCTCCCAGTCCTTCTGCATTTGAGGTAATGGAAATGTTTTTCTCCTGCCCAAGAGATCCAATTTCTCTCCCTTCCTCAGTTCCTGCACCTGTTCCCCCACCGGGTCTGAGCTCTAATTCCATCAGACCTACTCCACAGGGACAGCCAGTACCAACTAGTGTACAGACAGTTTCCATAGAGGAACTTCCACTCTCTTCAGATACCTCCCCAGAGCATCCCACTGAGGAGGTTCCCCACAAAAGAATCTGCAAAAGGAGGCACATAGATGCCCCCATGAAATCTTTCACAGAGCATACTGACTTCGAAGAAAGGGAGGGGTCCCCCAAATCTCCACTAGATAATATTTGATTTGGAGACATTCTAGACATTCTTAAGCAGAAGAGTGGATGGTCTTCAGATACCCCATCCCCAGAGGAATCAGTATTTCTGGAAGCTTTTGGTTCTTCCTGTCTGTGTTTTGGGTGACTCCCCTGACTGATGAGCTTATCGACCTAGTCTGTCACTGGGCAGGAAAGGAACTAGACTGTGTCTAACCAGTTCTCCGATGTCCAGACAAAATTTTGGCATTGCCAAAGGACATACCTCATTGGAGCAAAGGAGCCCCTGTCGGTGCTATGGTTGTGGTGACAGCTACAAAAAAGGAGCTACCTGATGAGAGCTCATATGCCCATCCCTGTAATAGAGAGTTGAGAGTGTTGGACAGATTTGGAAAGCATATATTTGCTTTAATGACCTTTGCCTTTAGTGCACTTTACAGGGCTGCAGAGGAACTTGACTAAGTAGCTTTCAAAAACCTTTTCAGAGTCCATGATAGGTTCTTGACCCAGAGACTACCCATATTCTGGAATAGACTGCCCATACATGTCAAGCACAGTGCCTCCTTGGCTCTCTTCAAAAGGAACCTTGACAATTGGATGGGAGATAGGAAATTCACCTCGGGGATCACGTCAGTCACCCTGCTAGACAGGGGTCCAGGGAAGTAAATATTGTGGGAAGAAATATCCAGGGAATTGTTATGGCTAGGCTTGTATAGACCCTAGTGCCAATAGCCTAGTACCAACCTATGAACCTATGTCTGTGGTGGACTATAAGAGATCATCTTCACAACCGGCCATTCGATTATCCTTTGCCAATGCATCCATGAGGTTAATATCCCATGCTGTAGAGGGTAACTCATGGCTGCCGGTTTAGGCATTGCGATTAAGAGACATGCTTGGATGTGGTTGTGCAATTTTGCAGAGCCTTTTAAGTCTTCTTTCATTAATACATCTTTTGATGGAACATACTTGTTTGGCCCTTCTGTGAAAGAAATGTTTTGCCGCAGTAAACAGGAAGGAAAGACCCTGTCTGCAGTAGGGATTTGCTTTCCTACCCCTCAAAGATACTTTTCCCAGAATCAAAGAGGGAGCATGAAAATGAGATCCTGTAAATCACAGGAATATTTCAAGGATTCACATGAGGAAAACTCCTCCAAGGCCAGGGGTGGAGTTCAAATGTAAAATGCCATCCTCACAACAGAGGAGGCCCACAAAACCAGGGTTTTTGAGCATCCTTTCTGGATAGACCTTTTCAGTGCTCCTGAAGGGTTTCCCAATTGCTCACTTCTGGAGGCAGTCAGGGGGTGTTTGTCTTTGTACCCAGAGTCCTGGGCTTCTATAACAAAAGATGTGATGTTAATCTCACCTTTATTCTCACGTGTGGGTCGGATCCATCATGGCCAATACTCCAGCTCAGGGTCTTCAGCAAAGCTTGTGGACCTCATTCTTTACTCATAATGCAGTCCCCTAGTTATCTCAGATCTCATTTGCTGTACAGTGAAGACGTTTCATCAGCTATAGCTCAGTGCTAAGTATAATATTCTAAAATCATTAACTTTTTAGCTTAAATTCTTTAATTTTCTTAGAACATCTTCTATACTAACTTCTTTACGCACCTTCCCCGCATTTACATGTCCATTTAAGTTAGAGAATGCTTAGGAATGTCCATAAATATCTCTTTACCTCTTATTAAAAATAAAAACAAAAATAAAAATATAGAACATTTTCCTTTCTGTTTTGGCTCATAGTATTCATTTTCTCTGTGTGTGTGGTTCAAGCCCATTTAAATTAGAGGACTTTCCCACTCTGAGAAGTGTGAGTGACTCTGCTACTTTTTCACCTTTTGTCTTTTTCCCTTAGAATTATGTCTCAAAAACAGGAGAGTAAACCTTTAGGCTTTAAGAAGTGTGAAAAGTGCAGTAAAAGGATGCCCCTTAGCGATTCACACACTATCTCTGTGTGTCTTGACTGGGCCCTCTTCATTTGCAGGAGTCATGTTCCATCAGTAGGCGTTAATGGAATGCAAAAATAAACTGATTTTGAAAGTCCTTTTGAAAATGCCTTTGTTTGAGGCAATATCCTCTGATTTTTCTGATAAACCAACCAAAATACCTTTATTGGAGCCAAACTCTTCATCGGAGCCGAAGCAGAAAGCTCTGAAATTGCTGGACCCGAAGACTCCATTAGAGCAGACATCTCCTCCTGGCTCCAAAACTTATTCAGAGTGAGAAACTACATTGGCATCAACAACTCCCACCATTCATGGACATAGGAGCCAATTGCCTTCAATTGAGAAGGTTTCTTCCAGGTTCCCTTCTCCACTTTTAGCTATGTCAAGATCACCTACCCTGTCCACTAGATCTACCAGGAGTTTATCTGATGAAGATGTGGATAGGGTCATGCAAAGACTTTTAAAGATACCTGCTTTAGCTAGACTTCTTGTGGATCCAAGCCCAAAAGAGTCGGAGCATTCTCAAACTCTCTCTTCATGTCAGTTCCTCCACCAATCCATCCTTCTGCTTCGGAGCCACAAGATTCTGAGATCCAGGTTGTGTTGGTGTCAGGTCCAGAACCCTCAATCTCCTTGGTTCTGACATCTGCCCTGAGTGTCTCTGTGCCTTCAGAGCAGGAGATCTCTGGGAGCCGTCACTCCCCTGTCAGGTCCGCAGAGTCTTTTTGGATCCCTTTGATCTGACCATGCCTCTGGGACCCTCAGCACAAGTGAGTTCCACTCTTACCTCTGCTTTGGAGCTGATCTCTTCTGCTCCAGTGGTTTCTTTGGCTCCGACAACTTGCTTGTCAGATCTGGGGAATTCCTAGGAGCAGGGGGGATCTGCTTTCAAGCTAATGAGGAGGGATTTGACTTCTTCTCAGTCTAGGACACAGTCGTCTTCAGTTCTTCCTTCCTCTTCAGGAAAGGTGTCTTTTTCTTCTCACGAGCCCTCTTCACAGGAATGCAGAGGTGTTAGGCCTCCAGATGTACCTCAGGGTGCTGCCTTCTCTTCTGAAACCTCTCCAGAGTATCCCACTGAAGAGGTCCCTCAGAAGAGGACATGCAAGAGGAAGCATCTTGACTCACTGGAAGAGTCTCTCACATCTGACACCAACCTCAATGAAGCAGAAGGGTCCCTATGATCACCTCCTAATGATGTCTTTTTGGAGACATCCTGAAACTATTAAAACAGAGAGGTGATCGGCAGTCCTCCACCCCTTTGGCTGAGGATTCGGTCTTCCTGAAGGCCTTTGCGTCTTGCCCATCAACTTCTTGGGTGACTCTTCCTTTTAACAAGCTTGTAGAATTAATCTCACAAAAGGCATGGGAGACCCCAGACACCATAGACCCCACTCCTAGGAGGCCACATAAATACATCACTGCCCCAGGAGAAAAGGATTTTCTTATAAAAGGTGTAAGAGTTGATGCCATGGTCATGGCAGCAGCCAACAGGAAGGAATTCTCTAAGACAAGTACCTCTATTCATCCTTCTAATAAGGACTCTAGGACCATGGATAGATACAGGATGCACGTCTTCACTTCAGCGACATTTGCTTTATGGTCACTGAATTACCTTACTCACTTCACCAAACTGCAGAAGGACCTGATTAAAGAATTATCAGACTCCTTCCAAGGAGCTGTAACTGATGCGGTGGCAGAGAAAGTCAATGCTCAGCTTGCTACCTTAAATTCAGTAGTCAACTCGTCCATGGGGCTTATTTCTTATGCGACTAATGGAACGAGTAGAGCAGCAGGCTCAGGTATTTCTCTTAGGAGGCAAGCCTGTTTGCAGCTTTGTGATTTCGCTGAGCCCTTAGAGTCTTCTTTCATTAATACCCTTTTTGACAGCTCATCCCTTTTTGGGCCAGAAGTGAAGGAAATGCTCAACAGGTGTGAACAGGAAGGTAAATCCTTGTCTGCCATTGGAGTGCATTTTTCAACTCCTACTAGGCCTTTTCCCAAGGGTCAAAAAGGTAGTAGGAAGATGTGGTTCAGAAAATCTCAGAAGTCTTACCAGGACACCCAGGGAGAAAGTTCCGACAGAGGCAGAGGGGGGGAACAGTAATGGAAGATGCCACCCTCGTGGCAGGGGAGGCCTGCAAAACCAAGGTTCTCAAGAATCTTTCATTGGAAGACCTTTCCAGCACTCCTGAGGGAGTATCTGATTGCTCGTCTCTGTAGGCAGTGGGAGGGGGGGTGATTGTCCATGCACCAAGAATCCTGGCTAAAGATAACAGATGACAGATGGGTGCAGGACATAATATCCAGAGGATACATTATTCCCTTTCCCTTTCTATCCCCAGAAACAAAGTAGTTCCAGGTATTCCACCCAGTTAAAAGAAACAAGCAACGATAGAAATCCAAAAGTTGCTCACAAAAAAAGTCATTCAAGAAGTCCCCGCAGGCCAGAGAGGATCCGGAACTTACTCAAAATTCTTTTTAGTTCCAAAAAGAACAGGGGACTGGAGGCCCATCCTGGATCTCAGCAATTTGAACAAATCAATACGGAAGACCAAGTTCCGGATGGTAACACTGTAGTCGCTATTTCCATTCTTGGAAAATGACAATTGGATTACTCTGAAGACCTTCAGGATGAGTACTACCATATTCTAATGGACAGGCACTACTTCCAGTTTTGAGCTCTCCCCTTTGGTATATCTACAGCCCCCAGAATGTTCACCAAATGTATGGCAGTAGTAGTGGCTCACCTAAGATGCAAATAAATCCGCGTGTTTCCATATTTCATTGACTGGCTTATAACTGCCCCAATCTGGCATAACCTACTCCAATCAAGAGATTATGTCCTTCAACTCTGCTTCTCCTTGGGCATTACCATGAACTATGACAAATCTGTGCTAGAACCATCGCAAACCTTACAGTTTGAAGAGTAGATAAAAACTACCACTCAAATAGCACATCTTCCACAAGACAGGGCAGATGACCTCCATCATCCTGTCAAGGTACTTATAAAGAAGTCCAAATCCACCACAAGGTTATTGCTCCAGGTTCTAGGGAAAATGGCTGCTTCCATCCTACTAATTCCCGTAGCTCGCCTCCACATGAGGGTTCTTCAGTGGATGCTGTTTGCTCAGTGGTCAGTTTGGGGCTTCCACTGTTTTACCAGATCATAATAACCAATGTCTGCAAGAAAGACCTCCAATGGTGGATCCACTCACTGTCAGTACTCCAAGGCTGTCCCTTTATTCCCATACAACCTCTGGCTACTGTGACCACAGACACTTCCTAGATATGGGGGGGCATTATCTCGGGAAGACGGTTCAAGACAACTGGCAAGATCATGAGGCTCACTTGCATATAAATGTCCTAGAGATGAGAGTGGTGCTTCTAGTGTTGCATGCATTCCAGGACTCTCTTCCTATAGGAACAATTGCAATCCAGACAGACAACATGTCTGTAGTTTGGTATATCAACAAACAAGGGGGAACCAGATCGCACCCACTTTGTCGAGAAGCTCTCACGTTTCAACATTGGGAGATAGCTTCTAACTGCTTTCTAATAGCAAAACACATTCTGGGGAAATCCAACATCATTGCAGACAAGCTGAGCAGAGCCATTCTCTGGCCACATGAGTGGTCCATCAATCAGAATGTGGTGGAAGTGATCTTCCACAAATGGGGCCAGCCTTGCTGCGGCCTTTTTGCATCACCCAACAATGCCAAATGCAGCAACTACTTTGCCCTGATACCCCCATGGGGGAGTCACCAAGGGATGCACTTGTTCATAGTTGACACCTGGGACTTCTTTATGCCTTTCCTTCAATTCCTCTGATTACAAAGATCATACAGAATGTGAGTTTGTTGGAGACAACCATTATCCTAACTGCCCCTACTGGCCTCATCAAATCTGGTTTCCCTTCCTTCAGCCTCATCTCCATGATGAACACTGGATTCTGGACCCAGCTCTGGATCTTCTGGCACACCCATCTGGGATGGTTCATCCCAATCTACACACCCTGAAATTAGCTTAGCTGCTGCAGTTCTCCTGATTGCCAGGTTTCCATCCCTCTCCTCTCCTGTCAAGCATATTATTTTATCATCCAATAAAGCTTCTACTCGGAAGCTTTACAGAAGCAAATGGAAGAAGTTTGTCATATGGGCAAACTGTAAAAATATAGATCCCTTTACAGCACCAGTTCATTCCGTGCTACAGTTTTTGTCAGAGATCTTGAATGATGGTGCAGCAGCAGCCTCAATTAAAGTTCAACTGGCTGCAATCTCTAATTTTCATATAGGAGAAAATGACCGCCCTATCATGTCACATAGACTTTGCAAAGCCTTCTTGAAGGGCACTGTTATGGTAAGGCCCCAATACAAACACCCAATGTCCCCTTGGGATCTAAATTTCATCTTATCCAACATTATACTTCCCCCTTTTGAGCTCTCAGCCACGTGTGATATGAAATATCTCTCATGGGAAACCCTGTTCTTGGTAACAATTACTTCAGCCAGAAGGGTGTCCGAGTTGCAAGCTTTGTCCATTAAACCTCCTTACCTAATCTTTTATAAAGATAGGGTGTTGTTACACACTAATCCATCCTTTCTACCCAAGGTTTTGTCAGAAAATACCTTTTACCAATCTGTAGACATTCCAGTTTTCTTTCCCAAATTTCAAAAAAAGGAGAGTATTCCTTGTATATCCTAGATGTTCATAGACAATTACATTTCTATTTACATAGAACTTCAGAATTCAGGAAATCAGACCAGCTTTTTGTTTCATATTCTGATACTAAGAAAGGTCAGCCAGTTTCAAAAGTCACATTATCCAGATGGCTTTCATCATGCATATCCCATATTTTCAATTCTAAAAAGAAGGCCCTCCTTAATGTTCCTAAAGCTCATTCCACTAGTTTTCTGGCCATGTCTGCTGCCTTTAAGGCTGGACTACCTTTGGATAATATTTGTGCAGCAGCTACTTGGGCAAGACCTCATACCTTTATTACTCATTACAAAGTAGATTTAGCCTGTAGGTATAGAGCCTCCTTTGGTTCTATGGTTCTGAGGAATATTCTCCCATGAGCCAATCGAGTTCAGTTGCTTGGGATGCTGTAACACACGTGAGAATAAAGGCAACATTGACAACATCAGATAAAGAAGTTGTGTTCTTACCATAATGTTCATGTGTGTTGTCCATCTTGTCCTTTATTCTCACAACCCTCCCTCCTCCACCTGCCTAAACTCCTAGTAGACTAGTTAACAAACAGGTAATCAGCAGCACCATATAGCCTCAGAGAATATATCCTGTTTCAGTTTGCTTTTAATTTTATGACAGTAGCTGTATCCATCTTTTTCTATACATCAGCAAATTGCTACCATATGACCCCTTTTATGTACCGCTGGGGTGCAAACAAGAAATGAGGTAACTAGGGGAATGCATTATGGGTAAAGAATGAGGTCCATGAGCTTTGCTGAAGACTTCAACCTGGAGTATTGGCCGAGACAGATCTGACACATCGGATCCGACCCGCACGTGAGAATAAAGGACAAGATGAACAGCACACATGGAACATTATGGAGAGAACATAACTTCTTTATTCTTGAGAAGTAAAAATAATATCCAGAGGTTATTTCATACCATTTTTCCAGATTGGCTCAACTAAGATTGGCTCAACTAAAAGAAGAAAGCTTCCTGATGTCCCACCCAGTTAGGTAAAAGCTGTATCTCAAGAGATGCAAAAGTTGTGGACGGAAGAGTCATCCAGGAGTTCCAATCAGACCAAAGAGGATTTGGAACTTACTCAAGGTTCTTTTTAGTGCCAGAAAAGACAGGGGACCTGAGACCACTTTTGGATTTAGGCAACCTGAACCAATTAGTCAAGAAGTCAAAGTTCCGTATGGTCATGGGTCAGTCCATCCTGCCCCTTTTGCGCAAGGATGATTGGATGTGCTCAGTCAGTCTTCAGGATGCATGCTGTCACATCAAGAATGAACAGATGCTCCCAAAGAGATTTGTGCTTTGGGCTGGGAGCTAGTCACTATCAGTTCAGAGCCCTATTAATTAATTCTGTTATTGTCAACGACCAGGTTTAGGCCTTGCGTGCAGGTTGTGTGAGTGGAGTTTGTCTTACAGATATGTAGCAACTCCATCAAGGCTAAGTCTGAAATGGCCTTGTATGCCAGACAGAGGTCACTTCTGAGCAGTCTGTATGAGACTGAGTAGAGGGACAGGGCTTTTAGCCTATCTGTATAGGATAGGTGTTTGAGACCCTGGATCTTCCTGGTCAGGAACCTCTGTGGTCTCTCCAACTGCTGCATGTGCTTGGCAAGTTGCATGCCAAAGGGGGCATTGTACTCAATAATGGGTCTGATAAGGAAAGTGTACAGGGATGTTATGACCTCCTTGTTCCTGGATGGAATACCCTTACTTATGAGGTGAGCCATGCAGAAAGCCTTCTGTACAACAGAGGCAATGTGGTGGTCAAAATTCAGGTTGCTATCAACCTGGGAGCCCAAGTCCCTCACGACTGATTGCATGCTTAGTACACTGTTATTAATGTCATAATTAGTGGGGATGACATTTTCCCCAAAGGGGATAAAGATGTATTTCTTGGCATTCAGTTTGAGGCCATGCCTCTGGCACCAGTCTTTCGTTTGAATAATGCCCTTTTGGAGGATGTTCACAACACTAGGGGAATTTAAGACAGCACCCAGCTTGTAGTCACCTGCAAACATGGTCAGCCACAGACCACTGGCTTTGGCATGCACCTCAGAAAAGTATATCCCAAACAGTAGAGGGCCCAAGACTGATCCTTGGGGTACACCGCTCATTACGGGTCTACGAATAGAGGTGGCTTCCCCTACTTTGACTGAGTGAGTTCTATCAGTGAGCCAGTAAGCTACCCATCTGGTAACATATGGGTTGATGCCTAGCTGGGAGAGTTTATCTATTATGCCCGAGTGGGGAATAGTGTCAAAGACTTTGGCTAGGTCAAGGTAGGCAGTATGCACCATCTTCCCCTCGTCTATGACTTTGATGACCTTTTCAAAGAAATCGACCGACTTTAACAGACATGATCTCCCTTTGACAAAACCAGTGTGGGATCAAGCATTTGGAGGTTGCCAGTGTCCTTCTTTATAAGGTCCATGATAATGCGTTCCATGGCCTTGCAGATCAGGCTAGTTAGGCTGATGGTCCTATAATTGCCTGGGTCAGTGACGGCTCCACCTTTGTGTAGAGGGATGACAGTGGCTGTCCTCCATTCAACTAGGATGAAACCGGTGCTCAAGCATTGGTTGAATAGGGTGTCCATCTCCCCCAGCAAGATCAGTACTTCAAGCACTAGGATCTATGGCAGCAGACATTGTATTTCTTCCCTTGGCATGTTCCTTTATGTGTGTTCTTCAATGGACTCTAGCTGTTCAGTGGTCCATTGTACATCAACCCCTATCCCTTCCAGTCAGGCTAACCCCAATCTGCAAACAACATATTTACTGGTGGATTCAATTGTACAACATTCATCTAGACCTAGTCCTTTTGTTTAGCCAGCTCCATTGGTCATAGTGATGATAGATGCTTCCCAACAGGGGTGAAGGTGCATTTCCTGAGAAGGATGGTGTAAGGTATGTGGTGCCTCCAATAGACCAGTCTACATATCAGTGTACTAGAGATGATAGCAGTCTCCACTTCCAGTAATGGTTAGACAGACCAGACTTTCTTTTCCTGTACGTACCATTATCTTGGTTTCACAAGAAAGTCTGTAAGAGCAAGTGTAAAATATTCTCCATTTGGGAATTAAACAATAAGCTTGATCTGTTGTCTGCTCCAGTTTCTGTAGTACTTGAATTTTCAATCATCCTTTTTAAAGAAGGAGCTAGTTTATCTACTGTTAAATCACAACTAGCAAATATTTCTAATTTCCACATAAGAGGCAGAAATTATCCCTTGGCTTCATCCAAATTGTGCAAAGCATTCATAAAGGGTATTTTTTTCTTCAAAGACCACCTATAAATGATCCTTCATCTCCCTGGCACCTCACATATGTGTTACAAAGTCTAAATCAGAAACTTTTAGAACCCTCATCTAACACTGATTTAAAATTATTTTCATGTAAACAGTCTTTTTAGTAACCATTACTTCTCCAAAGAATATCTGAACTCCACGTTCACTACTCAGAACACCATACATCATTTTCTGTAAATATAGGGTTACCTTAAGGACAAACCCTTCTTCTTCTCCCAAAGTGGGCTCTGCAAATAATATCAATCAATCTATTCATTTACCAGCCTTCTTTCCAAATTTTTCAAATAAAGTAGAGTACATGCTTCATCTCCTGGACGTACACAGCCAATTGCAATTTTGTCTTCATAGGACAAAGCAGTTCAGAAAATCAGATCAACTGTTTGTTTCCTTTTTATCAAAAAGACAATAATTATCAATATCAAAGATAACTTTAGCAAAATGGATTACATAATGTATTTCTTGCATTTATTGTCTACAAGGCATGGCCTTACCCAAACCTCCTGACTCACGCAACCAGATCCATGGCTCCTTCTTTTGCCTTTTGGTCTAGAACATTTGTTGAGGAGATTTGCACAGCAGCTACATGGTCCAATGCTCATACTTTTGTTACTCATTACAAATTGGATATTATGTTTAGAAAAAGTGCCATTTTTGGTTCAGTGGTACTCCAGAATATCCTTCCACAAGGGCCACCCAAGAAAAACTTAGCTGGGGACTCTGTCCTGTGGGTTGAGGAAAAATGAAATGAAAAGGACAACATCAGATTTAAAAGGTATGTACTCACCTTAACTAGGCATCTGTTACCCATTTTCATTCTTCCTCAAGTTCCCTCCTATCCATCCCCCATCCTTTTTTTTTTAACCTACAGATCAAAGTTTGAGCCCCTGAGTTCTATGTTAGCTATTCCTCTCTCTGATTTAGCTATAGGTGCCTATGGTAACAAACTCAATCTGAGGTAATGGGATGGAAGAGGGCATTATGAGTAGAGGAAGGAGCTCAAGAGCTGGATCTGAAGTCTAGAGTATGTGGCCAAGTCGGATCCGAAGATCAGGCATCAACCCATGGGTTGAGGAAGAATGAAAATGGGCAACACAGATACTTAGTTATGGTGGGTATGTAACTTTAATTATCTGCACAGGACAAAGGATTTCAGGAAAATAGACCAGTTGTTTGTTTCTTTTTCACTGAATAGACTGAGATTACCGGTTTCTAAAGTTACCCTGGCAAAAGGGATTATTGATTACATTTCTTTTGCATATTCTCAGCAAAGCCTCCTAAGGCTCATTCCACTAGATCCATGATCACTTCTTCTGCCTTCTGGTCTATTACTTCCATTGATGACATTTGTGCAGAAGCTACGTGGCCTAATGCTCATACTTTTATTACTCATTACAGACTAGATTTGACTTCTAGAAGCAGAGCTGCTTTTAATTCAGTAGTTTTCCGGAATATCCTTCCATAAGGGCCACCCAAGATTAACATAGCTGGTGACTCTGTCCCATGCACTGAGGAAGAATGAAAAGGACAACATCAGTTATGTACTCACCATAACTAATCATCTGTGTTGTTCATTTTCATTCTTTCTCAACTCCCTCACCCTCCTTCCCCTTTCCAGTCATCTTCTGGAGTGATCCTGTGGATATTTTGGAACCTTTATCTCCAGGTATGAGCCCTAGATTACAGTTATTTCCTTTTTCATTCTCTATCATTGGGTCTATAAGCCAACAAACACAATCTGTGGTATTGTAGGCTGGCTGGGGCATTATGGGTAGAGGGAGGAGGTTGAGAGTTGGATCTGTAAGTCTGTCTTATGCAGCCAAGTCATATCTAAGGTCAGATCCGCAACCCATTTGTTGAGGAAAAATGAAAATGGACAACACAGATGCATAGTTATGGTGAGCACATAACTTTAATTTTCTTCTGATGAAGCCATTAGTGTTAAAAAAGAAGAGATCCTTACCTTAGCTAGACAGGCATTACAGGCAGAAAATTCTGGTATGCAGAAGCCTTTACAGATGGGCATTACTTGTAAAGTTATTCCTGAGGAAACATTGTCTAATGATTCTGATTTGGACAGAGATAGAGCTTCTTCTGCAGATCCCCTAGCACATCTCTCTAATTGTGATAAAAACCTTAATTCTTATGCTCCTATGCAGGAATTTTCCTTTAATCGGGTCATTGCCAGGAAGAATTAAGCTTTTTTTATGGGAGCAAATAAATGTTCTCTCTAAAAAGAGGAGATATTATGATATGTTACAAATTCCTCTGTCATCCCTCCTATACTGCCAGGCCTGGAGAATGTGTTGAATGCTGTCTGTACTCATCCTGATACTCAGCCATCAGTTCCTGAAAAGAAGTAATAGTGCTTTCATTTCTAAATTTGCATGTGAAAGTTCCAAAGTTTGGAATGCTGACCCTACAGAACCTGTTTCTTCTCAATCCTCATATAAATTACTTGGTAACTCTAGACCTAAAAGGTGCCTGCTACCATATTCCAATAGCCATGGGCTTCAGAAAATTTGTAAGGTTCTCTTTTTCTAGGTCATATTATCAGTCCTTTGTAATGCCCTTTGGTTTATCTACAGCTTCAAGAATATTCACTCATGACTTGCTTACATTGCTGGGTCTGTATACAGATGTCAATAATCATTTACATGTCTCTTTGACTAATATGGACTTCCAGATAAATATTGAAAAATCCTTGACTCTGTTTGACAGGATTAGGTTTCTGAATTGCCTTATAGATTCTTCTCTTCAAAAGTCCTTTTTTTAAAAAACAAGACACAGTGAATCTTTATCTAGAATATTTCCTGAGCTTCTTTTTTTTAAAAAACAAGACACAGTGGATCTTTATCTAGAATATTTCCTGAACTTCTTTTGTCCCGTCTCAGGATTATTTTGCCTAGATTACAGATGAAAAAATACAGTGGTTTCTAAAAAAAAGCACATGGACCCAGCATTTGCATTCTTTGGAATATTAATTTACCCAAAGGCTTTATAAAAAGGGAACTGCATTAGTGGAGACAATGAATTCAACTGGACCCAGGTCTCACCTTCTCTCCTCAGACCTCAAATCAATTTTTCACCATAGTTGTGTCAGATTTTGCATGGAGAATACTTTCTAAAGAAGTAAAACTGCAAGTCCTGTGGAATCCTTCCGACAGAACAAAGTGCATCATCTTAAAAGAAATGTTGGCCATGATCTATGCCTTGAAGTCTTTCCATCACCTTTGTTCCACATGACCTTTTCAAGCAATTCCAGATAATGCAACAGTGATGTGGTATGTAAGCAAGGAGGGAGGTACAAGGTCATACCCCCTGTGCATGCTGACAATGATAGCTTGGAAGTTAGCTCTTCAGCATTACTTAACTCTCTAAGCATCTTACATTGTGTCAGAGCAAAACTTAGTGGCAGACAAGCTGAGCAGGACCAGTACAGACCTTCATGGATGGAAAATGAATTAAGGGGTCTTCCACAAATTGATTCAGTTGTGGGGAATACTGAGCTCAAATAGATCTATTTGCCTCCTTTCAAAACAGACAGGTAAACAAGTTTTGTTCCTGAGCTCCTTGCCAGCATGTCTAGAAGACCGAAGCATTTTCATTCCCTTGGAAGATAATTTTTTTATGCGCTTCCACCCTTTCCACTGATATACAGGGTAATTCTGAAGATTCAAAGGATGCCCCAAAAATAATTATAGTGACCCCCTTTTAGTCCAGCAACAGTGGTTTTCCCTTCTTATGGAACTGGACAAGGGCAATTGCTATATGCTTCCTCACAGATTGGATCTACTCACAGAAGAGGGGGAGTTTGATAACCCCACCCCAGTGTCAATCAAATTCAGCTGATTGCATGGGTGATTCAGCTTTAAAACCTTTAGGTGCTTATTTCACAAGCAAGTGCAGCAGGTGTGAAATGAGTCAAAAATCCTATGTTGGTATGTGAAACTGATTTTCTAGTTGGGGCTGAACCAATAACCTGAGACCCTTCATGGATTTTGTTCCACTGATACTCAAATGTTTGAGTTACTTTTCCCCTGATCTTGCTTATTTCTCCATAACTGTTCAGTTTAAGGACATTTCAGCATGTCTGCCCATGGATCCTCCTTTTTCTTATCTGTTTGTTGTGAAACATTTCTGAAAGGAGTTTTACATCTAAGACCTCCTCATAAACAGGGGTCCTCCACCTTGGGATCTCAACTATGTGCTGGGAAAATTGATTATGTCACCTTTTGAACCTTCCCATTAAGATGAGTTAAGGTTCTTAGCTTGAAAAACTGTATTCTTTATTGCTCTAACATCTGCCGAAAGAGTATATGAGTTGCAAACTCTCATAGTGGGTGAATCCTATCTGATTTTCTATAGGGATAAGGGCTCTTTATAAATAAACCCCTCATTCGTGCCCAAAATGATTTCAGAGTTTACTTTGAATCAAGCTATCAGTCTCCCAGTTTTCTGCCTGGAATGTGAAAAAGCAGGGAGAACAGAAGTCTGCATACTCTGGACATGCATAGGCAGCTCAGATACTATTTTAATAGAACTAATAAGCTCTTTTGAAAAGCTGATCAACTGTTTATTTCTTGTTGCAGGGCAAAAAAGGAAAACCCTGTGTCTAAATAGACAATTTTTAAGCAGTTGCCCTCAGCTATTGCATTTTATTATTCCCACCATGGCAAATCCATTAAGGCAGTATGAAGGCATATTACACTAGAGCCTCGTCTTTTTTTTTTAACTCATTCCCTCCAGTACAGCTCTTTTAAGTGTGTACCTTTAACTCCGAGTGGGTGTGGCTTGAACCTTTAAAAAAATGAAGTTATTCCCTCACAGTTCTAACAAATACTCATTGAGAGAGGTCAGATATCAATGCAATTGTGTTTGCCATCATGTATGCTTCAAGATAAACAATTCTGATACTTTGCATGCAGCATGGAATTATAAATGCAAATATGAAAAACAGTATTTATCGCGTAGAGGCACAGTGGAAGGTAAGTGCAGAAACACCCGGAGGCAACTTTTTATTAATTTTAAAGCAAAGATTGGACAAAATTATTTAAAGATAAATAGAGAAAAACCATAACTATTTATCGATATCCACAACAAAATCAAATATAGAAAACTAAATCATTAAAATTTTCAAGTAAATCACTTCATTCTGATCAAAATCTAAATGGGTGAGTAATATTCAAAGTTCTTATTTTGGCAGTTGGCAATTCTCTTTTACAGATATTTTTTTGCTAAATGAACAAATTCAGTGAAGGAAAAAGTAGTTTTACATTTCCAATTCTTTGCGACTATTATTATTGCTATAGCTAAAATGAACCAAAGGAGAGGCACCTGCACCCTATGAATGGAATCCTGAAGTGGAGCATTAAATAAGATCAAGGAGTTAGAAATAATACAATGGCCTAGTCTTCTTGATGACATACTGAAAGGAGGTAGATTCTAGAAGTACTCTAGAGGTGGCTACATGGTCCTCTGTACATACCGTTACAAAGCATTACAAACTGGATTCCTTTTCTAGGTCTAGCTCAAACTTTGATAGGACCATTCTCCAGGGGCTCCAGAATCCATACCCTTCCTCATCCCAGGATGTTGGTATTCAACCCATATAGCCTAAGGGCTACTACAGCAAGAATAATGATGAACAGTACAGTTGTGTAAGTTGCACTCACCCATAATAGTAGATGGTCAAATTCCTCCACTGGAGCAGGAGCTGCACCCACTATCCAGCCCCCTATTCTTGTATATAGTTGTAGTTAAAATATAAAGTAGGTTTGTGTTTGCTTTCTACATTCTAATTATGCTTTACATGTTCTGTTCCTAATACTGGTAGATTATTTCAGGATGTTAGCTTCTTCTCTCATTGTATGGTCAAGAAAGATGTAGGCTATAATATGGAGAAATCCGCATCCTTTAAGAAGTTTTAAAAAGTTGTATGTTATAATATAGAGAAATTCACCAGCTTTAACAAGTGTGCTAAATGTGGGCACAAAATCCTCCTAAAGATGTACATGATCTTTGTGTCTTTTGGTTGGGGGTGCCAGATCTGGATTTGGATCTTGAGAAATGACTGACTGATTTCTTCTATTACATCATTAGCTCCTACATCTCTTAAGATCAAGGAGCATTCTGCATGGACCCCCTACTTACACTCCTCATCTGGATTCAGAGATGGGAGTTCCAATTACCATATATGACTCACCAAAGAAGCAAAATGTCCCACTTTGAGACCTTTCACAGCTCTTTGACAAAGTACTTCAGACTCTACAGAAGTACCTCAGAGGTTGATGTGGATCGCTTTTAATAGAAATTCTTGAAGACTCAGATTGAAATGGGGGTCATTGCCACTCTATCGGCTCAAAAACTGATTAGATCTGTTCACTTTATCCCCATCCAGCCACCCTCACCAGTTTAACCTTTGGCTCTGGTCCTTTCAGATCCATATTGTCACCTGGATCCTGTGGCCTGAGATCCTGTGGTGCAAACTTCATTGCCTCTGGGTTTCTTTGGAACTGACATGGCTATGACCTTGTCAGGTCCTACATATGAGTCTCCAGCCAAGAACGTATGTGGCTGTCTCTGTTGGTCCTTTTGGAGATGTCTGCCATTGATGCTTCAGGTCCGATACCATCATTAGTGCTGACCCTCAGATGGAACCACTGATCCCTCCTTGTCTCACTCTTCATTTGGGGAGCTGGAACCAACTGTGGGAGTGGTATCATTGGATCCACTAGAGGTTATCTTGGCTTTGAGTGCTGGGGATGATCATTGCTTCATCACAGAGGGCAAGTCTACGATATTCTCTGATTGTAGTTCCTCCCCTTGAACCTCTATCCTATCAGGTTCTGCAGAAGCATTCACCAGTTAGAGTTGTTCCATTGTCCCCAAACATTCTACCCTGGCACAGAGGCAATCTTTAGAGAACTCGGGAGTCTCATCCCCTGAGCCACCTAAAAAAAAGGGCTTGTAAGAGGAAATTGACTCATCATTTAAGTCAGTCACTTCAGATTCTGATTTGGAGGATGGAGCAGGATCCCCAGAGTCTTCTCCCAAGATTGCTTCCTTCAAAACAATTCTGGTGCTCATGTAATGGTGGGAATCCTGATCTACTGAATCTCACTCTCAGGATGAGGTGGTATTGTTTGAGGCATACAGAATTACCTCTCTGTATCCTTGATAGTTCCTCCCACCGACAAGTTAATAGACTTGACAGTGAGGAAGTCTTATCAGGAACCTGACACCATGAAGTCACAAACTATCCAATAAGTACCACGGTCTTTTATACCCTTGTGCTGTCGAAATAACCACAAAAACCGCAAGGTAAATCCAAATAGAATTCAACAACAAATACCAAAAATAAGGAATCCTGGTGGAATAGCACACTGAATAATAAGCTCCAAACTAATGCGAACTGAACAAGTAAATCAATGTCCTTTATTCCAAGAAAGAACAACGATACAAAACGGTAAATGCACTTGAATAAAATAACAAAAATCAATCCAATAAGGTTAAGCGCTTTCACCCACTGCAACTCGTGGGCTTCATCAGAACCTTTTGAATAAAATAACAGAATCCTTTTAAGTGAAAAAAGGTGCCAAAAGGAAGTGGAAACTGATGTAATATCCTGTATAGCAAATACCGCCCCCTGCACTTATACACCAATCATTAGATTTAAAATTAGCACCAACAGGAAGCTGAAAAATACATCATTTCCTGTGTTCTATCCTATGCTATCCACCCTCTGAAAATGGGAATTGTATTTCTTATAATCCTCTTGATCTATCTCATGTGGATAATCAACTTTATTACCTTGTAAACTACTATTTCTATCCTTATAAATATACCAATCATATGCCTTACCATTTTTGTACTGTTCGCTATTGTTTGTTGAGAGAGGTTATCCTGAAAAAATGTTATCTACTACAGGTAATTATGTCATTCAAGAAAGGGACAGGAAATACCGTCCTTTATTGGGAAAGGGATTTGAATCTGGACATATGATTAAAGATGATAAAGGAGATGGAAGTCAGTCTAACGGTCATCACAGATCTTTAATATTATTATATAGCCCAGTAGGTGACAAAGTTATTTACATTGTAAACAAATTTTGGTACCTGATTTCTCAGGATCCTAAATTGATAAAAATAATGGGGAAAAAAACAAGAATTGCATACAAAATGGGTAAAAATATTAAAAATGTATTGATTCCCAGGAAAAAGCAAAGGGATAGGAGGTCCAATGAACTAATCCATACCTACAAATGTGGTTCTTGTAACCAGTGTAAGTATATTCTAGAAGACAAAAAACTGATAATCCAAAATGAGACTCATACAATCATTAAACCCAAATATGGGAATTGTAGGACAAAGATGATAATTTATATTGCTAAATGTAGTGAGTGCATATGTTTTTATGTAGGTAAAACTGAGCATTGTTTTTGACAACGCATTTATGACCATATTTATAGTATTCACAAAAAAGATGTAACAAATGCCCTATATCGGCATATAAATTCTACTGATGACACGCATAATTTTAAGTTTGCTATTCTTGAAACCATCACAGTAGATTCTATAGGTGGTGATTACAAAACAGTGTTGAGTTTTAAAGAGGTTTGGTGGCAACTTTTATTAGATGCCACCACATACCCTGGCCTCAACGATTTTATTTCCTGCAAACCAATTTTAGAACATTGTATATGATTGTTTATTATTCATTAATTATTTTATATGCATATTTATTGTGGATTTTTATACATATATTAATTACACATTATTGTATTAGGTACAGGTATATATTGGTAACACAACACTTATATATTCGTTAGGTAGTACAGGTGATGAGATTATTATGCATTTTTTGAGATATTGTTTTATTATAGGATTTTTGTAAATATTATAATATAGACTTATTAATATTAGACAGTGTGCTTATTTTAAATATTTTATATCAATTTGATATGGATGCTTGAGTATGGTTATTAGTGATGAATTTTATTGTTGAATTTTTTTGCACAAACTATACTGATAGATTTTGTATAAATTGAAGTATTAGTAAGTGTAGTGAGGCCTTTAAGGGGTGGAGCATAGCAGAGGATAGAACACAGGAAATGATGTATTTTTCAGCTTCCTGTTGGTGCCAATTTTAAATCTAATGAATCTAATGAAAGAATGATCTAATAAGTGCAGGGGGCGGTATTTGCTATACAGGATATTACATCAGTTTCCGCTTCCTTTTGGCGCCTTTTTTCACTTAAAAAGATTCTGTTATTTTATTCAAAAGGTTCTGATGAAGCCCACGAGTTGCAGTGGGTGAACGCGCTTAACCTTATTGGATTGACTTTTGTTATTTTATTCAAGTGCATTTACCGTTTTGTATCGTTGTTCTTTCTTGGAATAAAGGACATTGATTTACTTGTTCAGTTTGCATTAGTTTGGAGCTTTATTATTCCATGTGCTATTCCACCAGGATTCCTTATTTTTGGTACTTGTTGCTAAATTCTATTTGGATTTACCTTGAGGTATTTGTGGTTATTTCGACAGTGCTAGGTTATAAAAGAGCTGTGGCACTTATTGTATAGTTAGTGACTTCTCGTTGTAAGTTGTTTTTGTGATTTCTATTCAGTTGTCTTTCCAGTCATGGACATATCCAGTGTGGGCTCACCTATTTCAACAGAGGTTAATATTGACAATAATGATAATAATGAATTAACTAAGTTAAGAGATGAAGTCGCATCTCTTAAGAGTGACATTGGCAAGCTTTTTGGTCTTCTTGAGAGCTTAGAAAGGATTCCTGGTGTTCATGAAACAAGGGTTCTTTCTTCTACCTCACCATTGGTTAGAACTGGTGGGGAATTGGACAATCATCACCCATTGAGGGAGGAGGCTGTTATAGACAAGCGGACCCATACCATTGGGTCCAACAGGTTTGGATATGGAGCATCAGTATCAGGAGGCCAACGCCAAACAGGAGATGACAGTTTTTCATTGCCAAATGTACAGGCGAGCTGCAGTCCGAAAGGAATTTTTAATAGATTGGATATTACTGAACCAGTAAATAATAGTAAGATCAACATTACTGATTTTACCTTGGACTTTTCTATATATGATGTGTAGGAGGAAGGCAAATGTACTGGTCCCAAACCCAAGCAAATACTTCCTATTAAAACCTATTCTGCCATTACAAACAGTTCCCCACATAACAAACAAGGTACTGGTTCTAAAGGTTTTATTCCCAATCAACCAGCCAGTCGTGATTTGCAGTTTAACAAATTTTTGACTACTGACTATAAATTTGTTAAAGTTATTACAGGTCAAAAGGACATTCAGAAATCCCCAAAGGATTTGGGGTGTCTAAAAGACATGATTTTTTACTTGGTAAAAAACTTAAAACTATTAATGGAATTAAGACTGATAATGCTTATTTACATAAGTGTTTGGAAATGAAAATTGTGCCCATGGGTCTCAGATTTTACAAGACACCCATGGGTATAGTATTTTTTGACAAAAGTGTAACTGAATTTAACACCTTTTTTTGACCAATGTGGGTTTAACTTTATGAAAATACTTATTAAATACAATGACGAAAGGTTGAGTCAGTTGATACATGAGACTGAGGAGTTAAATATGAAGATTACTGGTGATTTATTATTTTTGGACTTGGAAAGGTTGTATAAGAAACAATATAATTTGGCAGATAAGTGGGTGGAAAATATATGTATTAGGAAACAAAAGAAATTAATAAGGGATAGCGAACAGTAGAAAAATGGTAAGGTGTATGATTGGTATATTAATAAGGATAGAAGTAGTAGATCTGAAGTAGTTAACTTAATTTGTTCATCAACCTGTAGGTATCAGATCCAAATCGGATCCCAGCCGGCAACTTTATTCAGCTAAGATCCGAGCTCCAAGCTCCTCCCATAACCCCCTGCCATCCCTCTCTGTCCTCAGATCTCATTTTCCACGGCTTATTCAAGCATCTAGAATGAGTTCCAAGCGTAGGGTTTCGTGAGTTTTACTAAAATTACCTGTTTTTTTACCTAGTTTATTACTTTAAACTATAGACAAGTGAGTGTTGTTACCCCTTATTGGTTAATTTGCTAATCTTGTGGGTAAATTTTCCTTCTGTTAGTTAGTTTAGTCTTCCCCCTCCCATGTGTGTGTGAAGGTGTGTGCGGTTTGGGCCTATATATATTATTACCATGGCTGAGGCCCCTAAAACTTTCTTTTGCAAATGCACCGAGTGTGTCCATAAGCTATCCCCAGTGGATGGCCACACTCGGTGTGTTATCTGCCTTGGGGTTGACCATCTCTCTTCGGGCTCCACAATTTGTGCAGCCTTCAACCCCAGGGCTTTGATGGACAGGAGGTCGAAGTTGATTCTGGCTGGACTTCTGCCCCTGGACTCGGCTTCATCCTCTTGTCCCTCGGCGGCACCGGCTGCAACCGCAGTGGTCCCGCCTTCCATCCCTGCTCCCCTGGCTAGGACTCACACTCCCACCATGGCTCAGGAGGAGAGGGGAATCTCAGAGGGAGAAAAGGAAGGAGAAGCACCACAAGCGGCGGGCTGAAGCTTCCTCTTCGGCTCCGCCAGCTAAACAGTTAGCCTCTCCTAGGACGTCCGGGCCTTCTCCTTCCTGGCTCCATTCACCTCGATTTTCCCCGGAGCCAGAGGAGGAGACCCAGTGGCCTTCGAGGTCTTCAAGGCAGCACTCCAGGCCAGCCTCGGTGGCCTCATCTAGATTGACCCAAAGTTTGTCCGATGCAGATATGGACCGGATGATGCGTAGGTTTCTCCAGGCCCAACTGCAGATGGGAGTGATCCTGCCTCCCCCCCCCTCTGGGGGGGAGCACAACCCCATTTTTTGCCCTGATTGCTCCTTCTCCGACCCACTACCGAGGTTCGGAGCCATCAGTTCCAGGCAGCATCGGAGCTGGGGGAGGCTCGGCCCCGATAGTACACCCTAGAGTTTGTCGGGTCCATTTTCGGATCCGAGCTCTCGGAGTCATGAGCTGAACTTCGGATCCGGAGGTGTCAGTGCGTCTTCGGCTCCATCTCGGTCGGAGCATACTGGCCCTTCGGATCCAATTGCATTGGCGCCGGCTCCGGTCTACGCCTCGGATCCGAAGGGACTGCTCTCGGATCCAAGCGAGAGCAGTTCTCCTTCAGTGTTCGATGTTGTGGAGAGGGTCTTATCGAGGGACACGAGACCCTATGCTTCTGCTGCAGTTCCACCCATCGCTCCCTCTCAGATGGGCCTACCTTCCATCACCCGGCCCCAGGGACAGCCTGCGCCTATGTCCCAGATAGTTCCCTTAGAGGAACAAGATGTGGTTGGTGAGGCTTCCTCGGACAGTCCCCCCGAGGAGATTCCTCACAAACGTAACTGCAAGAGGAGGTACTTGAACTCACCTGAGTCCCTGACAGAGGACACAGACTTAGAGGAAGGGGAAGGTTCCCCAAGGTCACCCCCGGAGGACATCTCCTTCGGAGACATTATGGAAATGCTTCGTATTAGAGTGGGGTGGTCAGCCCAAAAATCTTCCTCCGATGAGTCTGTGTTTCTGGAGGCGTTTGACGCAGGCCCATCTACCTCTTGGGTGTCCCCTCCTGCCGATCCCCTGGTAGATCTGATCATTACCAGGGCATTGAAGGAACTGGACACTGTGGAGCCCATACCAAAGAGACCAGACAAAATTCTCAGTCCACCCACAGATAGGACTGTCTGGAGCAAGGGTGCTCTGGTAGATGCCATGTTGGAGGTGGCTGCCACCAAGAAGGAACTAGCCCAGGAGAGTTCCTCAGTCCACCCTCCCTACAAGGAGTCTCAGATGATGGACAGCATAGGGAAGTGGATGTTTGCTTCAGCCACCTTCTCAGTAAGGTCGCTGAACTATATGGCACATGTGCTACGACTCCAGCGGGATCTCATCAAAGAATACGCCAGGTCGCCCCCAGAGTCCATGTCGGCTGAGGATAAGAAAACATTCTCAGCTCGAATGGCCACTCTTAAGTCCATTTTGAACACTTCTATGCGGCTTCTTTCCCATGCCACGGAAGGAGCCGCTAGAGCTAGCGGAGCGGGCATTGTCTTACGGTGGCATGCTTGGCTCCCTCTCTGCGACTTTGCGGAACCCTTCAAGGCATCCTTTGCAAATGCCCCTTTTGACGGCTCTTCGCTGCTCGGAAAGACCATCCGCGACACGCTGGTCCTTAGAGCGAGAAAGATGGAAAGACGTCTGCCATCAGGATCCGCTTCTCGTCTCCCCGGAGGTCCTTCTCCAGGAACCAAAGGGGAGAAAAGAAGATGTGGTTCCAGAAATCCCAACAGTCCCATTTTGCTCCGGACCCCTCGTCATTCAGAGGCAGAGGAGGACAGGGTGGACGCTGGCCCAGAGGCAGAGGGGGACCGAAGAACTTCGAGTCAAGAGAACCTTTTTCGGATCGGCCCGCACAGCAACCCTGAGGGGTTACCCGACTGCTCCACTCTGGAGACGGTCCGGGGGCATTTCTTGAGGCACCTAGAAGTTTGGGAGTCCATTACAATGGATTGCTGGGTGCTTCGAATCATATCCAGAGGTTACACTATCCCCTTTCTGATTCTCCCTCTCAGATCCCGGAGCCTCCCTAATGTCCCACCCAATCAAAGGAAGGCAGCAGCCACAGAAATAAAGCAGCTGCTAGAAAAAAGAGCAATCCAGCCCGTCCCCCAAGATCAGTCTGGATCAGGCTTCTACTCCAGGTTCTTTCTGGTGCCAAAAAAGATGGGGGACTTAAGACCAATCCTCGACCTGTCCAATCTAAACCTGTCAGTTGCCAAAGAAAAGTTCCGGATGGTCACCATTGAATCCATTCTCCCACTCCTGCAGGAGAACGACTGGATGTGCTCTATAGACCTCATGGATGCGTACTACCACATTTTGATGGACAGACGATCCAGAAGGTTTCTCCGCTTCCGGCTGGGAGCCAGCCACTACCAGTTCAGGGTCCTTCCCTTTGGTCTCACCACAGCCCCCAGGGTGTTCATCAAAGTGATGGCAGTTGTAGCGGCCTACCTGAGGCTTCAGGAAATACAGGTCTTTCTGTACCTAGACGACTGGCTCCTGACCACCCCCACCAAGCATCTACTCTGTCAGCCAGGAATTACTTCCTTCACTTGGCCTCTCATCTGGGAATCTCAATCAATCTCAAGAAATCCTCCCTTCAACCAACTCAAACTTTGGATTTCATAGGGGCCAGGCTAGACACAAACCTGTTGAGGGCCTTCCTAACTCCGGACAGGCTTTGAATTTTGACACTCCACATGCTGGCCCTCCTACAATCCCCGTCTCCTCCAGTGAAATTGGTCCTGAGGGCACTAGTTTCCATGGCTGCAGCCATCAATCTGTCACCTCTAGCTCGTCTAAACATAAGGGTCCTACAATGGACCTTGCAGGTTCAATGGTCCATCCTGCAACATCCGCTAAGTGCACCTATCTCCCTCAGCAAGGTTTGCAAGAAATCCCTACTCTGGTGGATCCAGTCCTCAGATCTCTGGGAAGGGTGCCCCTTCTTGATGGCCCCACCCCAAGCCACGGTGACCATGGACGCTTCTCCCCTCGGGTGGGGGGGCACTGCATGGGCAGAACCATCCAAGGCATGTGGTCCCACTCGGAGACCTTGTTGCACATCAATGTCCTAGAGATGAGGGCGGTGCTTTTAGCATTACAAGCACTCCAGGCCCTTCTTCCCTTACGGACAATTGCGATTCAATCAGACATGTCAGTAGTCTGGTATATCAACAAACAGGGGGGAACCAGATCCTATCCACTATGTTGAGAGGCCATGAGAGTTTGGGAATGGGCGAACGCCACCAACCACTTTCTCATAGCAATGCACATTCCGGGTCGGTCGAACATTTTGGCAGACAGGCTGAGTCGAACCATCCTCTCACCTTACAAGTGGTCTCTGAACCCGAGAGTAACGGAGCAAATCTTCCTCAAGTGGGGTCAGCCTTGCTGCGATCTATTCGCGTCACCTTCGAACGCAAAGTGCAGCGAGTACTTTGCTCTACTCCCCCCACCAGGGGAAACCCCTAGCTATGCTCTAGTCCATGTGTGGCCATCCAGTCTACTTTATGCTTATCCACCTCTTCCTCTCATGATAAAATTCTTGCAGAAAGCTCGTCAGTTGGGTAGCAGGGTGATCCTCATAGCCCTATTCTGGCCTCGTCAAACATGGTTCCCTTGCATATCTAGTCAATCCTCCATGGATTTTGGATCCCATTCTGGATCTGATATCTCACCCCCTGGGGTTGACAACCCCAAACCTGGACAATCTCAAGCTCACAGCTTGGTTGATCCAGTTCCAGTCATTGCTAGGACTCCCGGTATCTCCTCTTCTGTTAAAGCTGTTTTAGTAGCCGCTCACAAACCTTCTACCAGAAAGGTCTATAGGAGCAAATGGAAAGGTTTTTCGATCTGGGCGGAACATAGAAATTTGGATCCCTTTACAGCCCCGATACCAGCTGTATTGGATTTTTTGTCATACTTATTTGATCAGGGTGCCAGCTCCTCCACCATCAAAGTCCAATTAGCAGCAATTTCACACTTTCATGTGGGAAATGATCTTGGTTCTTTAGCTTCTTCCAAAATCTGCAAGACCTTCGTAAAGGGTACCTTCCTGTTAAGGACGCAGTCCCTCCGTGGGATTTAACTCTTGTTCTCCAGGCTCTTACTGGCCCTCCATTTGAACCTGCAGCTTCGGTGGATCTAAAATATTTATCCTGGAAAACAGCCTTTCTCATTGCCATCACTTCGGCTAGAAGGGTTTCGGAGATTCAAGCCCTTTGCGCCAAACCTCCATATCTGGTCTTTCATAAAGACAGAGTTTCCCTCAGGACCAATCCCTCCTTCTTGCCTAAAGTCGCCTCTGAGTCCAACATTAATCAGTCTATAAATTTACCATTTTTTTCCCAAATTATCAAAACAAAGGTGAATACAAATTACATTCTTTGGACGTGCACAGACAATTGAGGTTCTATGTACACAGGACTGCTAAACATAGGAAATCAGAGCAACTCCTTGTATCCTTTGCTAAACCCTTTTTGGGTAAACTGTGTCAAAAGCTGCATTGTCCAGATGGATTTCACAATGTATACTTTTTGCATATAAGAGTTCTAGCCGACCAGAACCTATCGGAGTTCATGCCCATTCCACTCGATCGGTTTCCACTTCTGCTGCCTTTTGGTCCAGAGTGTCCTTGGATGACATTTGTTCACCGGTCACTTGGGCTTCATCCCATACTTTTATTACCCATTACACGCTGGATATAATTTCCAGAGGGAGGGCGTCCTTTGGCTCTGCAGTGCTCCGGAATATTCTTCCATGAGGACCTCCCAAGTTTTTTGATAGCTGGGGACTCTGTCCCACAGGTTGATGAACAAATGAAGTTAACTACTTCAGATAAAGAAGTTATGTATTCACCATAACGTTCCGTCTGAGTAGGTAACTTCATTTGTCAGCAACCAACCCCCCCCCTCCGTCCCCCTAACCTGTAGTTCATCCTTTTTAGGATCTTTGTGCTTCCTGTGCCAGATGATATCAGGTTAGGATGTTTAGTTGATCCTTTGGTTGTAGTATTCTATAATGCTAAAGCAAACTCAATCTGAGGACAGAGAGGGATGGCAGGGGGTTATGGGTAAGGGGGAGGAGCTTGGAGCTCGGATCTTAGCTGAATAAAGTTGCCGGCTCAGATCCGATACCCACAGGTTGCTGAAAAATGAAGTTACCTACTCAGATGGAACGTTATAGTGAGTACATAACTTCTTTTTTACAAGGTAATAAAGTTGATTATCCACATGAGATAGATCAAGAGGATTATAAGAAATACAATTCCCATTTTCAGAGGGTGGATTCCAAAAAAGGGCAGTCGTATCGGAATATTTACCAACAAGATCATTGGTCAACTTGGAAACCCAGGCAGAGGCAGTGGGGGGGCAAAACATCATGGAGGGAAAGAAATTAACTGATCCAGTGTGCTCAGATATCATCAGGGTAGACAATAGATATACATACAAAAATTTCAATATTTACAATTTTTCTAGTTTGGATATACACAAGACTCATTTTGAGCTGTAATGCAAAGGTATGAAATTTATTCCCAATGCCCATTTTTGTGTGGTTGATGTTTTATGTGAATTAAAAAAAGTCATTAGAAGGATGAATTTAGGAATATTCTTTAATGATAAAAATAATATTGAAAAAACTATATTAAAAAATTATGATAATTCTTTGAAAGTCAAAAGTACGTTTATACCTCCCAGTCATCCTAAGGTTGACTTATATGAGAAAGTAGTAACTAGAGAAATTTATCGGGTATCTAGAAATATAAATGACAATGTTACCAATAATTTATCTAATGAAGAAAGAGAGACACTTAAGTCTTTACAGGATAATTCCAATATTAGAGTGATGAAGCCAGACAAGAGGGGTGGTTTAGTGATATATGACAACTTAAAATATATTAAAAAAATATATGATATTTTATATCACACAGGAAATTACCAAAATATTTCTATTAATGAGATAAACATAGCTTACCGACGTACTGATTCCTATTTAGAGGAATTTTATATAGACGGTAGAATTTTTTACAAGTGAAGTATCCTAGACTAGCAATCATCGTCGGTATTCCCAAAATACATAAGAATACCATGGACCCCCCTTTCCGGCCAATTATATCTGGTAGCAAATCTAAAACATTCCCTATGGGAAAATATATAGATTGTTCATTAAAACATATATATAATAAAATTCCCCACATGGTAAAAGATTCTTGGGAATTTTTGAGAATGTTTCCTATGAATACTAACATAGATAAATTGTTTTTTGTTACTGTAGACGTTGTTGATCTTTTTTCAAACATACCAAAACAAGCTGGTTTGGATGCTTTTTGTATTACGTCCTTTGATAATCTTACTTGGGAACAGATAAGTCTTATTATGGAGTTGATGACCTTAGTGTTAGAACACAATTTTATATATTTTGAAGGGGAGTATTTCAAGCAAATCAGGGGGGTAGCTATGGGTGCTGCTTGTGCACCCATCTTTGCCAACCTGGTTATGCTTGATTGGGAACTCACCTCCCTTTTCCCTTGTGAATATTTCAAAAACGTCAGACATTATTCAAGGTTTCTGGATGATATGTACATTTTATGGGACGACAGTGTGGAAAAATTGGATACGTTTTTAAAGTATCTAAATACCACCAGTGAATATCTGAAATTCACATATATATATATATATATATATATATATATAAAATACTGAGGAGATTGCATATTTGGATACATATATTTATAAGCATGATTCAACATTCCAATCAAAAATATATAGGAAAAACACTTTTACCAATGATTACTTGGAATATAGCAGCTGTCATCCTTTAAATATGAAACATAACATATACAAAGGACAAGTTATCAGAGCCGCGCATATGACGTCTGAAGTTAAGGTATTGCCAGGTGAAGTTGAGTTTATTACGCAAGTGTTTGTTGAGAGAGGTTATCCTGAAAAAATGTTATCTACTATAGGTAATTATGTCATTCAAGAAAGGGACAGGAAATACCGTCCTTTATTGGGAAAGGGATTTGAATCCGGACATATGATTAAAGATGATAAAGGAGATAGAAGTCAGTCTAACGGTCATCACAGATCTTTAATATTATTATATAGCCCAGTAGTTGACAAAGTTATTTACATTGTAAACAAATTTTGGTACCTGATTTCTCAGGATCCTAAATTGATACAAATAGTGGTGAAAAAAAACTGAGAATATCATACAAAATGGGTAAAAATATTAAAAATGTATTGATTCCCAGGAAAAAGCAAAGGGATAGGAGGTCCAATGAACTAATCCTTACCTACAAATGTGGTTCTTGTAACCAGTGTAAGTATATTCTAGAAGACAAAACATTGATAATCCAAAACGAGACTCATACAATCATTAAACCCAAATATGGGAATTGTAGGACTAAGATGATAATTTATATTGCTAAATTTAGTGAGTGCATATGTTTTTATGTAGGTAAAACTGAGTGTTGTTTTTGACAACGCATTTATGACCATATTTATAGTATTCACAAAAAAGATGTAACAAACGCCCTATATCGGCATATAAATTCTACTGATGAAACACATAATTTTAAGTTTGCTATTCTTGAAACCATCACAGTAGACTCTATAGGTGGTGATTACAAAACAGTGTTGAGTTTTAAAGAGATTTGGTGGCAACTTTTATTAGATGCCACCACATACCCTGGCCTCAACGATTTTATTTCTTGCAAACCAATTTTATAACATTGTATATGATTTTTTATTATTCATTAATTATTTTATATGCATATTTATTGTGGATTTTTATACATATATTAATTACACATTATTGTATCAGGTACAGATATATATTGGTAACACAACACTTATATATCTGTTAGGTAGTACAGGTGATGAGATTGTTAGGCATTTTTTGAGATATTGTTTTATTATAGGATTTTTGTAAATATTATAATATAGACTTATTAATATTAGACAGTGTGCTTATTTTAAATATTTTATATCAACTTGATATGGATGCTTGAGTATGGTTATTAGTGATGAATTTTATTGTTGAATTTTTTGCACGAACTACACTGATAGATTTTGTATAAATTGAAGTATTAGTAAGTGTAGTGAGGCCTTTAAGGGGTGGAGCATAGCATAGGATAGAACACAGGAAATTATGTATTTTTCAGCTTCCTGTTGGCGCCAATTTTAAATCTAATGATTGGTGTATAAGTGCAGGGGGCGTTATTTGCTCTACAGGATATTACATCAGTTTCCGCTTCCTTTTGGTACCTTTTTTCACTTAAAAGGATTCTGTTATTTTATTCAAAACATTCCGATGAAGCCCACGAGTTGCAGTGGGTGAAAGCGCTTAACCTTATTGGATTGATTTTTTTTTTTTATTTTATTCAAGTGCATTTATCGTTTTATATCGTTGTTCTTTCTTGGAGCTTATTATTCAGTGTGCTATTCCACCAGGATTCCTTATTTTTGGTACTTGTTGCTGCATTCTATTTGGATTTACTTTGCGGTTTTTGTGGTTATTTCGACAGCACAAGGTTATAAAAGAGCCGTGGCACTTATTGGATAGTTTGTGACTTCATGTTGTAAGTTGTTTTCGTGATTTCTATTCAGGAACCTGACACCTGTGAATCAGTTCCAAGGAAACCAGATAGGATACTCCGTATTCACAAAGACAAGTCTTTCTTATCCAAAACTTCAACTGTAGACTGCATAGTTATTGCACCAGCCACTAAGAAAGAGTTGTCTCTAGACTATTTTTCTGTCTGTTTGCCCAACAAGTAGCCCTAGGCATTTAATAGACTGAGAAGGGGGTGTATGCTTCCATCTTCTTTGTTAATTGAGCCATGAACAGCACCATTCATATGATAACATTCCAGAGGAATCTTACTCAGCAAGCATTATCTACTCTCAAGAATCTAATTACTCTGGAGGGAGAATGGCCAGAGCAGGTATCACTATGAGATACCATGCTTGACTGCATTTATGCGATTTCATGAGCAACTTTCAAGCATCTTTCATCAATATTCCATATGAAGATACTACCCTATGTGGTTCTACTGTGAAAGAAAGGATGCAGAAGTGCAAGCAGGACAATAAGTCTTTCTCTGCAGTGGGAGTGAAGTTTGTGACTCCTCAGTGCCCATTTAACAGGAAGCAAAAGGGCCCTTGATCACTCTGATTTTAAAAGACTGGAAGTCAGTATGACTCTTCTGACAGGAGTGGCCAAGACAGAAGTGGCCATTTCAACAGATGCATGTTGTGAGGCTAAGGTGGTTTGCAAAACCAGGGTTTCTGCAAGCTGTTTTGTGACAGATGTCCTCAGTATGCTTTGAAGGTCTGCCAAACTACTGCACTCTGGAGGCAGTCGGGGGACACATATCCGTCTACCTGCACTCATGGTTTGCCATCACACAAGATAAGTGGGTAAGAAGGATCATATCCAGAAGTTATTGCGTTTCATTTTTTTGAAGTGCCCCACCCTTCCATTACCAGATGTTCCACCTTTTAGGCAAAGGCAACTATGCCAGAGGTTCATTCTGTTCTGCAAAAAAGAGTTCCAGAAGGTTCCACAAGACCAGATCAGGTCAGAATTGTATTCATGATTCTTTTTGGTTCTAAAACAATGATGATCCAGAGGGAAGCAGAATGTAGGAAATAACCACTGTTACTGGTGGATCTTGATGCAGGGAAAGTATTTGACAGAGTAGTCTGGGATTTTTTGAGTAGGAAAACGAGACAAGAACTCTTGTGGCTGTCTCTGTTGGTTCCTCTGGACCTGATGCAATAAAAAGATTAATTAGAAGGATATATGAAGAACTGGAGGGCAAAATCAAATTGGGAGGGTTCCTCTCTGATGTGGGGGTGTTCTTTTAACCCTTTATTATTTGTGTTTTATTTAGAACAATTGGCAAAGAAAATAAGGACTCAGAAATTCAAGGATATGATAATTGGCATGGTGTTCAAGAAAAGCTGGCTTTACTTGCAGATGATATTATTTTGTACCTGACTGAACCAGAAAAGGACATCTCAGTGTTATGAAATATTCTAAGACAGTTTTTTTTTTATTTTTTTATTTATTTTGGGGATATAAAATTAATGAAGATAAAATAAAGGCTATAGGCATAAACTATGTATCCACACATGAATTGGTCCAGCAATACCCATTTTTATAGAGACATGATAAAATGAAGTATTTAGGAGTATAGTTTAAGAGTCAGTTCTGGCAGCTAAGGATACATGGGAAGAAACTAAACAAAAATAATATAAAAACTGATAAACTTCAAGCTCTTGCCTATGGATATGGTTAGCAAGATACAAGCAGTAAAAATGTTTTTAGTCCCTTTAGTTTTATTCACAGGTCATGCATATTTTTTATCAACCAGGGGAGATGCTGTGGACATTATTAATAAAGAGTTGAAGGATTTTATTTGGGAAGGGAAAAGGGCAAGAGTCAAGTGGGATACGTTGATCCTCCCAACAGAACAAGGAGGTTTACGATTACCAGATTTGAAGGGAATTTTAGAGCTACACACTTAATGCTGTTATACATGATACAAGCAGAGAGCTACAATTTAAAGTGGAAATGTATGATGATGAAGCAGGGGTTTAATTCAAGAAACAAGGAAAGACTAGGATATTGGGCACAGATCCTTATGATGAATAACAATCATACAGAATATTATATTTATAAAGTAGCAGAAAGTATATTGAGAACTAAGCCAACATGAGAATGGAAAAAGGAGATCCTGTCAAATAGGGATGACTGCAATTATGGGTACAGAGATTAGACAAGAGGGGGCTGGAATTTACTGGAGGAAGCTGGCAAATTAACTAAGGTGTTGGGAACAAATAAATAGCAATGGAATTGCACTAGAATGGGAAAAGACCAAGAAGACATTTCGAATGCAGGCTAGTGATTGCTGTCCCTATCAGGAATTGACATCAGAGTATAGAGGAGAAAGGGATAGGGGAATCCTAAATGAAAGACCTGCACTGGCTGAGGTTATTAATTGAATCTAGAACAGAAGCTACAATTAAAAATGGATAATTAATAGGACATACAATATTGCATGATAAGTATAGGAATCAATCAGAAGTCAGAAAAGATTGGGAAGAGAGATTAGACATACAATTCATAAAGAAACAATGGGAGGACATATGTATGGTTTCCAAATATGCGATGAAGTCTAGAAGATTTAAGATTTTTCCCTGGAAGTGTTTGCATAGATTCTTTTATGTCCTAAGCAGACTCTAAAGAACTTTTCCTCAGGTAGCTGGGGAATGCTGGAGGTGTGATGGGGAGGAAAGAGGTAATTGGGTACATATGATCTTATGTTTTCAGTTTTCATTTATTCCTCAAAAGTTGGGTTCAGATCAGACCCCCGGATCTGACATGGCCATTTTTTACAGCTTGTGGCCACTAGCACTCTCATGCTCCAACTTACCCATAATGCTCTATTTCCCCAACATACCTCAGATCTCGCTTGCCACTTTTGCGTATAGAAGTGGTGGCTGTGAGCACTTGAACTTTACAAGAATTTTTTTCAGATGTGATATCTTTAATTGCCTTTCATTGCCTTCTTAATCCTTTTTTTCTTCCAGTCTATTATTATCTTATATTTATCTACCTACACTATTTATTGTATTTCTTATTTACCATTGTTAGTATTTTTTCTCCCCCCTTGCTAATACCATTGTTAGTATTACCTTCAATTCTTTTTATTCCTGTTAAAAAAAATCTCTGGTTCTCTCTTTTAAAGTGCTAAAATGGCAGAAAAGTCTTTTGGCTTTAAAACGTGTAAAAATGTGGGCACAAGCTCCCCTTATCTGATGCACACGATTAGTGCATTTATTGTTTGGGCCCTGATCACCTCAAAGTGGCCTGTGAAATACGCACATCTTTCAATCCTGGGGGTTGTCATTAATTGTAAACGCAAACTGATACTGAAGGGTCTTTTTCCTCCGACCTTTCAGAGGCACTATCTAGGGTTTAATCCTCAAGATTAAAAAAAACAGAGCACAGAAAGAGGCTATCAAATCAGTCTGGGTCCTGTACCCCTTCCTTGTATCTGATGTTGCAACTGGCTCTTAAGAAGTCAAAGAAGTTGGATCCAAAGCCCAGATCTTCTGATCACCTCACATCAGATGTTTGAACTACTTCCTCAGATCCAGTGGTGTCAGATCTGAAGACCTTTCCCCAGGTGAGGTATGCATCCTCCTTAAATCCAATGCCCTCTAGAGTTCCCTCAACTTTTTTGGAGAGATGCCTGCATTCCAGGTCCCCCTCTGTGGTCTCATTCTCTCATTTTTCCAGAATCCTGACAGACGCTGACATGGATAGAATGCTGAGGAATTTTATCTGTGCAGATTCAGATGGGAGTTCTTCCAGCTCCTATCCCTTTGGGTCAATAGGCCCTTACCAGTACTACACCACCTATCTTGGCGTTTCTTCAATTTGACCCATGGTTTCGGAATGCTTTGGATCTGTGTTTTCCTGAACCATCTGTGTCCAATCTAAAGTTCATTTATCTTCGGCTTTGATGTGTTTTTTGAGAGCACCAGCTCCGAGTGTGTCAGAGATGAAGCACTCCTGTCAGATCCGAGGCATTAGAGTCAATTCCAAATTTGTCAGAGCTGTCTCTGTCCCTCAGAGCCCTGACATTGGACAGCTCAGCTGTGACTGCCTTGGGTAGTCTGCCCTCAGGTCAGGGGGAGTTGATGGTCTGGATGCATGGCTTATTGGCTCTGTCAGCCTCCTTCCTGTCAGGGTGCTCTGTGTTTGAGGTAGTAGAGACAGTGTTTTCTGATTTTGCAGGCTGGAAGGTTCCTTCCTCCTCGGATCTCCCCTCTGGATCCACTATGTCTCTGTGCCTTAAGCCTCATCACTGTACTCCGCAGGGACAGCCAGTCCATAGTCTCCAGGCTACGTAGCAAGGTATTCTCATTTCTTATGACACTTCTCCAGAACATCTTAGAGAAGAAGTCCCTAGGAAGAGAAAGTGCAAGAGGAGGCAGTTAGACTCTCCTCAAGAGTCGGTCACTGAAGATACTGATTTTGATGAGAGGGAGGGATCTTCATGAACACCACCTGATGACATCTCCTTTGTAGACATCCTAAAAATTCTCAAGCAAAGGTGTGGGTGGTCTACCGATAACCCTTCCCAAGAGGAATCGGTATTTCTGGAAGTGGGTGTGGTTCATCTACCTCCTGAGTGACTGCCTGCCAACGAGCTCATTGATTTGATCTCTAGGTGGGCATGAAAGAAACCAGACACTGTTGAGCTGATCCCCAAAAAAACAAACAGAAGTTTGGCACTGCCAAAAGGAAGAGAGTTTGGGAGCAAGGGAGTACCAGTAGATGCCATGGTCATGGTGGTGGCCACAAAGAAAGAACTTACAGAACAGAGTTCTTCTGTCCATCCCCCTAACAAAGAGTCAGGGGCATTGGACAGGTTTGGGAAGTATGTATATGCTTCAGTGACCTTTGCAATCAGGTCACTGAATTATTTGGCACACTTCACTAGATTGCAGAGGGATTTGATTAAAGAACTTTCCAACTCCCTCGCTGGGGCCAGTACTTCTGAGGCTCAGACCTCTGTTGCCTCACAGTTGGCTACCCAACAGTCAATCACTAATTCTTCCATGAGGTTCATTTCACATGCAGGCGAAGGTACCTCAAGGATGGCGGGTTCAGACATATCTATTAGGAGGCATGCCTGGATATGCCTTTGTGATTTTGCGGAGCCCTTCAAGCCCTCTTTTGTCAATGCACCTTTTCACATAAGCTGTTTGTTCAGCCCTAAGGTAAAGGGCACACTCTACAGGCATGAGCAAGATGTCAAGACCCTGTCTGCAGGTGGTGTACAGTTTTTGACCCCTCAAAGAACCTTTTCTATGAATCAATAAGGGGATCAGAAATATGGTTCAAAAATTCTCAGGATCCTTTCTGAGATCCATATGGAGATAGTTCCCCCAGGGGCAGCGGGGGGGACTCAAATGGAAGACTCCTCCTATGCAGCAAAGGAGGCCTGTAGAATCAGGGTCTAGGGATTTTTTTTTCTGACGGACCCTATCAGTGCTCCTGAAAGGAGGCCTGATTGTCCACCTTTGAGGTCAGTTGCCAGTCATTTATCCCTGCACCAGAGAACCTGGCTAGATATTACAAAAGATACATGGGTGCAGAGGATTATTTCCAGAGGTTATATAATTCCCTTTTGCCTACCATCCCCACCAGCATTAAATAAAATTCCTGATGTTCCACCCAGCCAGAGGAAAGCAGCAGTTCAAGAAGTAGAAAAGCTGCTAGAAAAAAAGAGTCATCCAAGAGTTCCCCCCAGACCAGATAGAATCCGGAAATTACTCAAGATTATTTTTAGTGCCAAAGAAAACATAGGACTGGAGACCAATTTTGGATCACAGTTTTTTGAACATGTCAGTCCAGTACACTGAGTTCTGGATGGTCACAGTTCAGTCCATTCTGCCTTTCCTGCGCAAGGATGACTGGATGTGCTCAATAGATCTATAGGATGTGTACTATCACATAAAAATGAACAGATGATCAGGAAGGTATCTACACTTTCAGCTGGGAGACCATCATTACCATTTCAGAAAACTGCCCTTTGGCCTCATTAAAGCCCCCAGGGTGTTCACCAAGTGTACAGTAGTAGTAGTAGTAGCAGCAGTTCACTTGAGAATGCAGGGATTCTGGGTGTTTCTGTACTTGGGCGACTGGCTCATAACTGCTTCAGCCAGGCATATACTGATAAGAACTCAAGATTATGCACTCCAGACTGCTGTCTTCTGGGAATTACCATCAACCTCATCAAATCTCAGTTAGAACCTTCTCAAACATTAGAGTTCATAAGAGCCTTATTCAGCACAATATCAGTGACAGCCTCCCTTCTTTTTCCAAGGGTATAGACTGTCCAATTTCAAGTCAAATAGCTAATTCAAATTTCTTCTCTTTTGGCTATATTGATTCTATTAGCCTTAGCATCAATGTCTGCAGCAATAGTTCTAGTTCCCCTTGCAAGATACCATATGGGAATTCTTCAGCAGGCATTAGCAACTCAGTGGTCCATTCTACATCAGCCTATGTCCACCCAGATCAAAATTACCCAGGTATGCAAAAAATATCTCAGGTTGTGGATCCACGCAGATCAGGTTCTACAGGGCCGTCCCTTCATTCTTCCTCAGCCCAAGGCCATAGTGACCATGAATGCTTCCCAAACTGGGTGGGGGGCATGTCTAGGAAAAGACTGTCCAAGACACATGGTCCCCCGAACAGGTCAACATGCATATGAATCTCCTGGAAATGAGAGCAGTGCTCTTAGCATTGCAGGCTTTCCAAGACCCTCTCCCTTTTTGGACAATTGTGATTCAGACAGACTATGTCTGTAGTGTGGTACATCAACAAACAAGGAGGAACCAGATCTTACCCCTTGTATCAGGAAGCTCTGAGTGTGTGCCAATGGATGATCTCACCCAATTAATTTCTGATAGCAATGCATGTTCTGGGGAAATCCAACATGATAGCAGACAAGTTGAGCAGGTCCAATTTGTTACTTCACAAGTGGTCTCTCAACACAAAAATTGCAGAAAAGGTATTTTGCCAATGGAGCCATCCATGCTGTGACCTTTTTGCATCTCCTTCAACAAGTCCAACGGGTTTGTTTAGATGCTCTGCTTAATAATTGCCCCCTGGTCTTTTCTATGTGTAACCCCAACCCCCTTAATCCCCAAATTTCTACAGAACGTTTTCCAATTGAAGAGCAAGGTCATCGCCATTGCCCCTTATTGGCCTCAACAGATTTGGTTCCCCTTTCTTTGGCCTCATCTTGTTTACCCTACATGGATTCTGGATCGAACTACAGATCTTCTGTTTCACCTGACAGACATAATTTGCCCAGACATCCCAAACTTAAAACTGACTGCATGGTTTCTCCACTTCCACTGATAGCTAGACAACCCAGGCGCTCTTCCCCATCCATTATATACTTTTGTCTTCCCATAAAGATTCCACTAGGTAAATTTACAGAAGTAAATGGAAAAGATTTGTTTTCTGGGTGCAGCAAAAATATATTAACCCCTTTTCAGCACCAGTACATAAAGATCTTGAGATTCTAGCAACAATCTTTAATGAAGGGGACAGTTCCTCACCTGTTAAAGTTCCGCTAGATACCATTTCTAATTTTCACATACAAGTTGAAAATTTCACCTTAGCTTCATCAGAACTTTGTAAGGGTTTTTTAAAGGGTACCCTTCTTCTGAGACCACTTTATAAAGATCTATCTCTGCCATGTGACTTAAATTTAGTACTACAAGCCGTGGCTCATTCTCCTTTTGAACCAGCAGCAAAATGTGAATTAAAGTTTTTAACCTTGAAAGCTATCTTTTTGGTAGCCATTACCTGTGCTCGCAGACTTTCAGAACTTCAAGGTTTGTCTTCTAGACCTCCTTATTTAATATTTCATAAAGACAGGGTAGCACTGCAAACCAATCCTTCTTTTCTTACTAAGGTGATGTCAGAATCCAGCATCTATCAGTCCATTAATCTTCCAATTTTCTTTCCAAGTTTCCCAAACAAAGGTGAATGCATGTTACAGTTGCTGGACATTCAAAGACAGTTGTTTTTATTTACATAGAACAAAGAATTTCAGAAAAACAGTCAAATTGTGTTTCCTTTGCAGAATCTAAATTAGGCAAGTCAGTTACAAAACCAACTTTAGCCAGATGGTTGACTGACTGTATATCCTTTGTTTATAACAAATTGGAACTAGCCTTACCGAAATCTTTGAGAGCCCATTCAACCAGGTCCATGGCAATAACATCAGTATTTTTATCCAGGGCTTCCATGGATGATATCTGTGCAGCTGCAACTTGGGCTAATCCTCATACTTTTATTAGTCATTGCAAACTGGATCTGGTCTTGAGAGGAGCAGCAGCATTTGGCTCAACATTGCTCAGGAATATCCTTCTGTAGTGTCCTCCCTGGATTTCAGGTAGCTGGGGACTGTCCCAATAAGGAATGAATGAAAACTGACAACCTCAGATAAAGAAGTTATGTACTCACCATAATATTCCATCTGTGTTGTCCATTTTCATTCTCCCTCAACTCCCCTCCCACCAACCCCCTACCTTTGCACCAATATCTTCTAAAAGAGTGAAAGGTGTCTCTCTTACCTGGGTGCTAATATTCCTTTTATACCTATAAGCCAGCAAACAAGAGCTGAGGTATGTTAGGACATAGAGGATTATGTTTAAGGGAAGAGCTCGAGAGTTCTAGTGGCCATGAGCTGTACAAAATGGCAGAGATGGATCTGAGGGGCGGATCACAACCCAATTATTGAGGAAGAATGAAACTTGAAAAAACAGATGGAATGTTACAGTGAGTACGTAACTTCAGTTTTTTGGGGGAGTTTAATGAGTTGGCAGACTTTTAAAATTCCCTTGAGAGTACTCTTTCAGGAATGTTGGGTGAGAAAATAAGTATAACTAAGGAAGTTATTTTTTGAGCTGGGATGCAGGATGTGAATTGTCTAGATATGGTAAGGCCATGTTAAGTTTAATTCTGATGGCTGCCAAAAAAGTAATTACTAGAAAGTGAATTAATGAATATCGTAACAGAGATAAAAGTAAAGGAAGTGGGTAAGAATAAATTACTTAGAAAAAATGGAAACTTTGGGAAGAAAACCTATGAAAATCAGCCCTACCTAGGTTTCCACTACCCAAAATCCCAAACTATAACTACATCAGTATCAAACAATACTGACCACTTCATAATTCCCCACATACGTGACCCCACCATTCCTAAAAACTACCACCTGATTAGACCCACATATATCAGCCCCAAAACTAAACATTCCCAAAAATTTATAAACAAAATTATGAAACTCATAGTTACCTTACATTACAGCCTGACAATGGATGGAGACATCCACCCAAAATCCTGGCCTATCCCCACCTGCTGATTCCAGTTCCCAAACTAATATTCCTTCTAACATAACATTGTCTAATAGGCCTCCTAATTCTCTCCTGACCTGCCAACTAAATATCAGAAGCATAAACAATAAGGTCCATAATCTGCATGCCCACTTAGTAGTTTACTCCCCCAATGTATTATGTCTTATGGAGACCTGGCTAAAACCGGTAACTAAAGACAATGAGATAATACCACCAGGGTGCGAATACTTAGATTAGATCGTACTACTAGGAAGGGTGGTGGGGCATCTGTACTCTATAAAAATACACTAGATGTTACTATGGTCTCCCTACAACTACCCCATTTTATTAATGCAGAAATTCTTATTACCAAATTACAGATTAACCATAATAAATGCATAAACATTTTCTGCATTTACATTCCCCCAGGTAATAATACAAACACCCTAGAGGACATCCTCCACTGGTTATCCAGTACCTACCCCCAAGAAACTATGGTGCTTGGAGATTTTAACACTGATTGGAACACCTGTTCCTTGGAATCTCCTACAACCCATGTCAGCCTACATGGTTTTACCTAGCTCATATCCTCTCCCACCAGGATAGGCAAACTCAATAAAAAAGACAGTATCCTAGATCTGATACTTATAAACAGCCACCCCTATATGTTCAAGTCAGGGACCCTCCTAGATGACCTAAGTGACCATTTATGTATGTACATTATCAAGCACAAGGTGGACAACCCCCACCAGGCCACCTTTAAAACCATCAGAAATAATAAGAACTTCAACTCCACCAATTTTCAAAATGAACTTAAAGCTTGCAATTGGTCAATCCTAAAACACCTTTCACTGGATGATGCAGTAGCATACTTTAATTCCATATTCCTTACTATTCTTGGTTCTCACGCTCCTGCTCGCTCCATTAGAACCAAAACAAAAGCTGCCCCATGGCTCACAAAAGCGACTAAATCTAAAATCATAGCCAGAAATAAGGCATGGGACAAATGGCATGCCACAAAAAACCCACTAGATCAACTCTGATACCGACAGCTAAGGAGTCGCACAAAAAAATCTATTATACTAGACAAAAAAAAACTTCTACTACCATATTTAACAAAAAAAATCACAACAAACCTCAAAAGTTTTGGGCAGGAATAAACAAACTTCTTCACCCAGGACAGTCCTCTACTCCTACCCCGTCAGCTTCCTACCATAAATCCCCAGAGGATATTGCAAATACCTTCACTAGTTTCTTCAGAGAGATTATCCAATCCCTAGCCAGCCAAATGGCACCCAGCTGCTCCAACTCAAATTCTGCTACAGCCAATACTCCACTCCCCTTTAGCTTTCAGCCTGTATCTACATCACTTATCAGATCTCTAATTAAGAAATGAAAACCAACTACTCTAGCAGCTGATCTCCTCCTACCAGAGTATCTGCAAAAACAGCAGATGCCATAGCATACTCCATCTCCATCATAATCAACAGAACCTTATCTGAAGCCACCATCCCCTCCATTTGGAAAATATCTCATGTAATACCACTCCATAAGGGAGGCAAGTGGCAACTCCTTCTAACTGTCAGACTTTAGACCCATAGCTATTCTGTCACCACTGGCTAGAATTATGGAGCAGTGTGTCCTTAAACAACATATGCATTATCTTACTCAAAATAAGCTGTTGGGTAGCTCTCAGCATGGTTTTAGGCCACACCAAAGTACCACCTCAGCCCTCCTATCCTTCTCTAACACCATAAACCATAACCGAAATAATAGCAAGCTTTCCTCAGTCCTGTTTTTAGATCTCTCCAAGGCCTTCGATATGTTCAACCACCAAATACTCATGCACACCCTTAAGGCATTCTCACTAAATAGGCATGCACTTATGTGGTTCCAATCATACCTGTGTGGTAGACAACAAGCCATCCTATGGCAGGATAAACTTATCAACCTGTCTACCCGTCACCCTAGGTGTCCCCCAGGGCTCCATACTAGGACTCCTTCTTCTCTGTCTCTTTATTAATAACCTTCCCACTGTCATTCCAAATGCTACCTGTATCCGATATGCAGATGACTCCACCTTTATTTGTTCAGCCACGTCCCTGACAGATCTAATGATATTAACCGAGAATACTTTCAGTATAGTTGAAAACTGGCTCTCTAACCATCAGTTGATATTAAACCCTAACAAAACAAAGTTGCTTCTTTTCTCCCCCACTTGTAATCTTTCTCACTCCTCTTTACCATAAAATCTAATAATGGTACCATTATCTCCCCAAATCCGCAAACCAAACTCTTAAGCATCTGCTGAAAATGGACATGTGTCCAGTCAGACTATCTCAGTCAACAAATGTACAATAAATAAATAAAGGAGCAGAAAACTGTTTTGGAGGAGGAATGGGGTTTAAATGAAGGCAAGAATTGAATAATTTATATAATGTTGCTTAGATTATGGGATAAATAAAAATATATGTGATTTATAATGTTTCTAATTGTAAACTTGTTAACATGGTTTGATTACTTTTATATAAATGTAAGTGTGCCTATGTCACAAGTGATAATTTAATAAAGGTGTTTGGAAAAAAAATATTTGTTTTGGTTTCAAAGAAATTAAAGGTCCTCCAGTCCATTTTGAACCTAAGTCTCCTAAACAACTACTTTGAGAAAACCTGTTTTTGAATGGTCCCTGTGCAATCAGTTCTCTCTTGTCTTCAGAAGAATGACTGGATGTACTCCACAGATCTCTAGGATGTATACCTGCACATAAAAAGATTGAAGGAGTCCAGGATGTTTTTGCACTTCTGCTTAGGAGCCAGTTACTACCAAGTCAGAGTCCTGCCTTTCAGTCTCACCCTAACCCCCAGGGTGTTTGCAAATGCATGGCAGTAGTATAAGTCTATCTACAATTCATGCAATTCAAGATATTCCCCTATCTAGATGACTAGCTCCTGGCTACCTCTTCAAAGGAGTCTGTTCAACAAGTCAGAGACTACTTGTTCATCTTTGTGCTTCCCTGGCCATATCCATCAATTTTGGAAAATCCAACCTAATTCCCACTCAGTGTTTAGTCTTTCTGGTATGCCAACTGGACTTGACTACAACCAGGATTTCTCTTCCAAAGGACAAAGTTTTATCCTTGAGAACTGCAGTACTAAATCTTCTGGAATTTGATCACTCTCCACTGGTTCTGAGGATATTGGGCCTCATGGCATCATCAATTTTAATGATGCAGTTCTCTCAGGATTATGCAGTGGCTCTTTCTGTCACAATATTCTCCAAGGTTTGACTTTCTTTCTTACCCCATTATGTTAACTCAGTCATGCAGGACTCATCTGCAGTGGTGGCTTCATTCTCTATTGTTCACAGCAGGTAAGTTCTTCCAATTTCCCTCCTCAGTATCAACTGCGACCACAGATGCATCTTGAATTGAGTGGGATTGGGATTGTGAAGGGAGAATGGTCCAAGGTTTTTGGTCAGACTCCAAGGCCTGTCTTCACATAAATGTCTGTGAGATGATAGTTTTCCATGTGCTGCAGGAACTACAGGATTGTCTTCCTCTGGAAGTGATAAATATACAGGAGGACAATATGACAGTAGTCTGGTACATAAACAAGCAAGGGGCAACCAGATCTTATCCGCTTTGTCGCATGACCATGAGAGTGTGGCAGTAGGCAATGGCCTCCCACTGGTTACTAATTGCATCACACATCCCCAAAATATTCAACAATCTAAGAGGCTCAGCAGGAACCTCCTGTTGTCTCACAAGTGGTACCTTAGTCCAGCAATTTGCCAAGGAGATATTCGGTCACTTGGGCACCACCCTGCTGTGACCTATTTGTGACCCCCAGAACACCAAATGTAGCAGTAATTTTGCCATTGTCTCTCATCTATGACAGACTCCTACTCCCTGACCCCCCCCCCACCCACCCGGGACACCCTGTCTCATTGTTGGGCCTAAGGGTTACTTTATGCCAGTTCCTATGATGGCAAGATATGCATCTCTTCCTTCATATGTTGTCCATATCCTCACAGATTCTCAAAAGTCATTTGCACAAAGTGTCTATTGTATTAAGTGGAAAAGATTTGCCTTATGGGCTAAAACACAAAACACAGAACCCATTTCAGCTTCTACTGGGTATGTTCTCCATTTTTGTCCTCCTTGTTTAGCTGTAGTTCTAGTTTTTTTTCTACTATCAAGGTACAACCTGCAGCCATTTCATCCTTTCACGTTGGCTTTCTGAATTCTTTGCTGACTTCTTACAGACTATGTAAAGCATTTCTTAAAGGCACTTTCCTGTTATGACCACCTATCATGGATAACAGACCTCTGTAGGACATGAATTTCATTTTGAAAGTTTCTCCAAAGCTCTGTTCAAACCAGCAGCATCTGTGGAGTTAAAGTTCCTGTCCTGGAAAACTATCTTTGTAGTTGCTATCAATTGGGCTAGAAGATTTCTGAACGTCATACCCTATCCACTTTCTCCCTCTATCATACTTCATAAGGACAGGGTTATCTTGAGGTCCAAACTATCCTTTGTTTTAAACGTGGCTTCTGAGACCAATCTTTCACAACCCATCCATTTACCTGTGTCCTTCCCTAAAAACCAAGACAAAGGGGAATACTCTCTACATACATTGGATGTACACAGGCAGCTCTGTTTTTACCTCCACAGAATGGCACCCTATAGAAAAGATGAACAGCCATTTGTATCCTTCACCCAGACCAAGCTGGGTAGGAAAGTATCAAAGATTTCATCATCCCATTGATGTCTGATTGTATTTCCTTCATCTACAATCTCCAAAACAGATCCTTACCCTTCAAGCCCAGGGCTCATTCCACTAGAGCTGTAGCAGCTTCAGTAGCATTCTTCAGATCTCATTCTTTGGATGATATTTTTTAAGCAGCTACCATGTCTTCCTCTCACATATTCATTAAACACTATAGGTTAGATTGTATTTTAAGAGCTATAGCTTCCTCTGAAGCCTCTATCCTGAAGGGTCTCCTGTTAGGAGGCCATCCAAGATTTATGCAGGAGATTCTGACTCAAATCTATGATCACACAAACTGGATAAATAGATATGAAAGTTATGTACTCACAATAATGATAGATCCTTTCATCCCAGTCTGTCTGATATGACATCCTGCCCTCTATGACTCTGCTGATCTATAGGACCCAAAGGATCTTCTTACCTAGATCAAAGTCAATGCAAGTTTGCTTTAGCTTCAGTCGCCAAACTTGAACTGAAGTAGTCAGCAGGAGCTGAGCATTATGTGAAGGGAAGACTTTGAAGGGCTCAAGGCTGGAATACTGAATTTACTAGATTGGATCCAAATGGTGACTCGAACACCTATGTGTTGTACTGACAGACTGGGATGAAAGGATCTATCTTTACGGAAATTAATTAACTCATTTTTATTGAAGTTGTGCTTCCTAGGACAGGAACCTGTGCTTGTGTGGACCTTTTGTGGTTTACTTATGTCAAAACCACTTGTTCTCTGCTGTTCTGCATACTGACTCCTTTGGGCCTCATTACCCACTCTTTAGACCTCTTTCCCACCTTACTGATGGAGCACCAGTCAGAATCCATGGTTGTTCCTTTCCCAGCACATAAAACGTAAAAACTTGTTAAGGATTTTCAAGGGTTAGTCCAACTCTTAGTTTGCTCCACTGTGGCCAGTAATTATTCCTTAGACCATCTGTCTTATTTCCCCAGTCCTCTTGGTGTAGTGCTCCAAGCTACCAAAGACTGGGTGTCACCCACATCCTCTCTGAAATAAGAATTTATTTAACAGGCAAGAAAGAGCCACTTTTGCCATAGTCTGGGGAAGGAGTAACTAGATGTCTTCACTTGGCAGGGATGGGATTCTGGATGCTGAGCCCAGAGTGCCTAACAAGTCAGACAGTGTTAAGGGAGAATGTGCTTAGTGAGAAAAAAACCTCCAATCAACTGTTTCTATATCAATGGACAGTACAGATTTACTGGGATTTACCAAGAAACTGATTACTACTTTTTACCTTTCTTCTCAGTCTATTGTGAGAAAAGGAAAACATTTTTTTCTCATTCTGCTGGGCTTTTTCAGTCAGAAGAGCAGCCATTGCAGGGGTAGGGCTGTACCTCGAGAGATTCTTCTCAGTCTGAGCATTCTGATTCTGAGGATAGTGTTGAGTCAGAATTCCCTGTTGAAGAAATTTCTTTCACTGACATTTTATCTAATAGAAAATAGGTGATATTCATCATTCTCATTGCCTCAATGGCAGTTTAGGTTATCTGCCATGATAACCTAGTACTGGTCAGCTTTCCAAACCTCAGCCATCCTTGTTCTCTCTCCTCCTATGATGATTAATCAGCGGAGCATAACCTGAGAGGAAAGCTACTGCCCAGATAAGCTCCTTCTGGAGACACTGTCCTGTCATTTTATTGCAAGATTTATTATTTATTTTCTATATGTTTCTTAAAAAACTGTTTATTCTAATATTTTATTTTGGTCATTGTTTCAAGTAATTCATGTGAGAATTTTTGTTTGTCTTTGACAAATGCATGTTTTTACTGTTTCTGAGGAAACTTTCATATTTCTCTCAGTCGTGTAGCATGTATACTGTATGTGCTGTTAGACACTAAGTGTTGCCTTGTGAAGTAAAATATTGTTACTCTGCTTTATTGTTATCACTTGACAGGAAAATATTGCAGATCTTGGACATTTTCAACATTTACACATTATTGACTGTACTGATGGCTCTGCTCTGTGTGTGTTTTAACATAAGATTGCGATTTTACTGCAAGTTAAGTTTGGAGATTTTACTCTTTCTGACAATAAAATATATGGCAAGATTGATTAACACCTTCACAAAATCTAGCTTCCTTCATGCCACCATCACATTAGTGCAGTATTTGATAGTCATTACATGGCTGTACATGATGTGTAGAGCTGCCAAAGAGAATTGACAGACTATACTATTGACAACATAAAGAGCTGAATTACAGGCTAATTAAAAATCCAATATGGAAGAGCTATTCAGAAAGCTATAAAGCAATCATGTACACTCACTGTAGTCTTTTGCTCTGTACACCAATGTACAATACAATTACATGTAGGAAAAAAGCATGTTGGGGATTCCTGCTGCTATTATTATACTGGGAGTGCAACAGGCTTTAAATTAGGGTGGTGCTGTTGCTGCTGCTGCTGCTGCTGATGCCATATCTCAGGCAAGAAGAAGAAGGGTGTTTGACTTATCATGGACTGTATGACACAGAAATAACACACAAATTGGTGAGAGATATAGGATGGACAAGGAAACAGAGAAGGAAATATGCAATCTCTGCCACCCCCACTGCAGGCCCCAAGGAAATTGTGGAGAACCCATTCCATTGGAAACAAAGGTATGTTTAGCATTACATCTACTTTCCAGAAACCCACAGGGTATATATTAGGAGCATCACAGACATCAGCCTCAAGAATATTATATCAGTTTTTAAATGCAGTGCTACTACATATAAGGGATCACATCTATTTTCCCATGCACTTCACACGACAGAGCAAGAACTATGCAGGAATTCTATGCTGTAGCACACTTCCCTGAACTGTTGAGGGTCATAGACTGCACACACATAGAAATAACAGCTCCACCTGGGAAATAGGGAAGGAAGTACATTAACAGAAAAGATTTCTACTCTGTAGACTGTCAGGTTATCTGTAATGCCCAAGGAATCATCTACAATATTTATTTAGGTAACTCAGGCAGTTTCCGCAATTCACACGTATGGCATACCTATGAGCTGTACACCAGGTTTGCTAGAGATGACATTCCTCAAGGGCATCTAGTAGGGGAGGCAGGTTATGCACTTAAGGATTGTCTCATGATACCCATAAGAAACCCAATAGCAAAGACACAATGAGGCTCATGCTCAAGCTAAGTATATCATAGAACATGAGTCTAGGCTACTTAAATCTATGTTCTGTTGTCAGGAGGTACACTTCAGTATGACCCAGGCACCTCTGCTGAAATGCTCACAGTCTGTGCCATGTTACACAATATAATTCTTATGAAACAGCTTCAACAAGGACAGCAAGGGGTACAACCACAATTTCAAGGACCACAGGCAGGATCAGCAGCAGATACAGATGACGAGTTTGAGAAAGAGCCAGCAGCTGCAGATGGTGCTTGCAGATGAAGGCATGCACAGTATGACTAGGCTCCGGCTAAAAGGCAAAGGATATCACACATGCACTCACTTAAGTCAAAACCTGAGATCCCACTCGCATTACAAATAGGAAAACTGATGCCTGTCAGACTCCATAACCTTTACTTAACCATGTAATGGCTTGTATTCTGATAACATCAGACAGGGCAACCCCCAAGGGCACAATTTCTACCTAAAGTAATGACAAGGTAAGTGTGGAGCCTATAAATAAAAAAGTGTGTGGGTGTGTGTGTGTGTGTGTGTGTGTGTGTGTGTGTGTGTGTGTGTGTGTGTGTGTGTGTGTGTATGTATATATATATATAACTGATTACTCTCATACTCTCATCTGGAAATATGTGTATGCTCCTAACTTTTGTATGAGGTTTACAATTATGTCAGTAATATCTCCTATGTCCGTGTTTTGCAATATACAGTTACATATTAGAGCCAATACTGTACCTCAAGCATTTCAATTGATTGCCATCTATAAAACATGGAACAGGTCAATGATACCCTTATTTGCACAACTATACCAACAATCAAGACTGAAGTACTTAATGCTTCCACTACCTCACACTGACAGTACTACCAGAAATGCAGTGAGGTTTAACAATTATATAAGCAATTATTCACAAATGAGTAAGAACAAAAAATAAAAAAAAATATTCTGCAATGCACATTGATACATGTAAGCTTGTGAATAAGCAAGCATTAGTTATGTACTGTGTGCATTAGAAATATATACAACCCTAAGTCACAGACATCATGATTTGCACAGGATGGCAATCAGGGGGATGATGGAGAATAAGGCTGACAACAAAGTGAGTGTGTGCAACTAAGAAGCACATGTACAGTGTTTAGGGCCAGAAGCAACAAATGTATAGCACTCAACAGTCCTGTTTAGATAGCTTACATGTATGTGAGGTGGCTTGGTTAAGTGAATTTTGTGTGTGTGTGTGTGTGTGTGTCAGCATGAACGCAATCAATCAGTGTGCTAGCACTACATTCTGGCATCTCAGAATTTTGTGAGCTGTACATGGTAGAGCAGCCATTTCAATGTTGTCACTCCCAACCACATGAACCACCCATATTAGGAGTTCTGTTGCTACTTCTTAGACCTAACTAGAAGATGGGGTGCTACCTGAACATGAGTAATGTCTGCTAGACAAGGTCTCCTCAAGTGTACTTCCAGGATCATGACCCCATGACCTACCACATCTGGGTGTGGACACCACAATTACTGACAGAGCAGCATACATAGTGTTAATACAGAAGCAAGATTATGTACGGCCATGTCTGTTAACACCAGAAGATGTAGCAACTCTCCGGCCACGTGAATACTCACCCTTCTCCAACAGATTTTCCATCACAGGCACTGCCCGAAACAGTGTGTCATTCATCCTGTCCAAGGATTCATGTCAGAATGCATGATATTCAGTACTCACACTATCTCTTACAAAGCCTTGGTGGAACACGCTATGCCTCCACTATGGCCCTACACATATGTCTAGTGGTATTTAATGACACACCAGCGTCAGGTGGAGGGTGGACAGCAGGCCTCCTTCAAGCACCTCTACCAACTCTCCTGGGTGGCACCTTGCCCTCACAGTGGCTATTGGGAGAAGCTACCAGCTCTGCAACTGAAGTAACCATACTACCCATATTACCTATGTGACCCTTAACCTGTCCTATATCAGAGGTCTTCATGTTATGGGTATGCAGAGGCATACTGACAGTGTCTGAAATATGGGTGGAGAATATGGGAGCCACAACCTCTGTGTCAGACTGACCTTATGTAGCCCAAGACTGTGCCTCTTCATTGCCACCATCAGCATCAGAGGCTACTGATAACTCTGACATGAGGTGGCCGGACTTCCACAGTGCCACTCTCAGAATCACCCTCTGATAACAAACAATAAACACAACAGAGAAACAGAAAATAAAATTGATCACACATTTTTCTGCTCTAAAAGGTATATTAAACTGCAAGCAACATAAATTTTCTACT